>NC_056748.1:56132977-56227977 GCF_019279795.1 Protopterus annectens | reverse complement strand
TAAGTGTATATTACACAAACACACACACACACACCACCTCCCTATCTTGGTCTATCTACACCATCCAGATTACATTTTTCTTCTTTTTTCTCACAGCTTGTATTACTCTTCAGTTTTTTTCTGCATTTATTCATTCATTCAACATGTTTTAAGTAGACAAGACTGAGCTCTGACATCTGCGTAGGAAACAACTGCATTAAGCTGGAGGCTGCAAGAAGCTATGATGCTTTTTTTTTCTGTTGTGCATTTTATAGTTTTTTTTTAAATAAGCTTTACATCAAATACTGGTCTGAAAAGTGAACAAAACTCACGGTTAGGGAAATAAATTCAGTCTTGCTTTTTAACTTTGTTTTTTTCCCTGAATCTTTGCAGCACATCCTGACTGAGCAGGGCTACACTGTAATAACTGGAGTGGAAATAACTGTATTAACCATGGAGGTTCTATATGACTTGAAGTGTGTTTTTTAGTTTTTTAAACAACTGTTTCATTCAATGATGGTCCGAACAAAAGTCACGATTAAGGGAAGAAAATCAGACTAACTGGCCAAGACTACACTGTAATAATTAAATTACGCTGAGGGTCTTTAGAAAACTAGGCCCCAGAAACCATGGGGTTATTGCTGCTCTGAAGTGAGCTTTTTCTAACCTTTTGATTCAATGATGGGCTGCATAAGAAAAGAAATTCTATCATACTTTTTTTATTTTAAGGAAAAATTAGCTGTATCCAAGGTTTAATGCTAAAAGTTAATCACATCACAATGCACACTAAACCTAGAAGGTAAATGCATATGTTGATACATAAATCATATCTGGAAATTATTCTTCCCTCCCTATGCCACCTTAAAAATGTAGTCACTTTCTGTGTATCCCTGTGTGATCTTAAATTGGGATGAAAATTAAGGAACAAATAACCACAATCATATTTCAAGTCACTGCTATCATATGTTCATAGGTTCATAGGTTCATAGGTTTATACTAGGCTATCTGCCCAAGGGCATTTATAAGCCTAGCCCAGAATTTTGTGGCTTTCGCCACCCCTTTAGTTTGAAGAAAACTATGCCCATTATTTTGCTGTGCCTCTGTCAAGCAGTGACACTGAGGTAATCCCTGGGGTATATCTGCGATCTCCCATCCATTGGTCAAGATTTCTCTTGAACAAGGCCAGTGAGGTGCTCTGCCTCACATGTACCGGGATTTTGTTCCACAGCATAGGGAGTCTCTGGGTGATGAATCTGTCCCTCCAGCACGTCCTATTAATAACCGTGTCAAGGTTTAAGTCTCCCGCCCTTGTGGTTCTGAGGGATCTAGATTTTTTGAGGTGAAGCATGTTCATCAAGTCTGGGTTTGACATGGCCTTGTATGTCAGACACAGGTCACCTCTGAGCAAGCGGTAAGCGACTGAATAGAGCTGAAGTTCTTTCAGTCGGGCATAAGACATATTTTTGAGACCCTTTATCCTTTTGGTGAGGAACTTTTGGGGCCTTTCCAGCTGCTGCAGGTGTCGGGTCAGATACATTCCGAATGGGGCATTGTACTCAATCATCGGTCTGATGAGTGATGAGTACAGGGGGATGATGACCTCCCTTGATCTAGATGTGAAACCCTTCATGATCAAGTGGGCAATGTAGAAGGTCTTCCTAACTACTTTAGCAACGTGAGTGTCAAACGAAAGGTTACTGTCAACCTGGGTCCCCAGATCCCTGATAACTTCTTCTGTGCTCAGTGGATTGCCACCTATATGGTAGATAGGGGTAACCTTGTTTTTCCCGAAGGGTATGACTATGCATTTCTTGGCGTTTAACTTTAGGCCATGGCTCTGGCACCAGTTATCCGTTTCTGTGAGACCCTTCTGAAGGATATCTGTGTCAGATGTGTTTCGACTATGGCCAGTTTGCAGTCATCTGCAAACTTTGTCAGCCATAACCCTCCTGTGTTTGCTTGTACTTCAGAAAAGTAGATGCCGAACAAGAGTGGGCCCAGGACTGAGCCCTGTGGGACACCACTTGTGACAGGCTTTGAGTCTGACATGGCGCCAGCAACTCTGACCCTGTGGGTTCTGTCACTTAGCCAGTTTGCAACCCATCTTGTGATGTATGGGCAGTGGCGGCTGGTGACTTCAAATCACAGGGGGGCTGCAGGAGACAGCTGAATGGGTGGGGTCAAGGGGGGTGTGGTCAACCAGAAAGGGGAGGAGCTATGCACAAAACCACAAAAAACTAACTTTAATTAAATACGCTGCCCTGTGTGGCAAACCATCATTATGAAAGTCCAATCAAGACAAAAATAAGTGTAGAAGAATAAAAATATTTCAATGCATTGGCTGCATGACTGCTTACTTAATATCTAGATGGAAACAAAAGGTTGTGAGGCATGAAAAAATAAATTAGCTTTTAAATACATTACTGGAATGCCAGTCAAAATCAAGTATAAGAAAAACCAGAAGCACTCAACTCAAACCACTTCTCCTTGCACTGCAGTCCTAATTATAATATGTTCAGCTTTATTAAAGTACCAAGTAACATGCTGAAAGTAGAAATCTATGTGATGCCCCCACTTGTAAAAATGTTTCTTATCCAAAAGACCTGCTGCCTGACAACTTGTTTCATGGGGAAAACATGATAAAAGTAAAAATGAAAAGCAAACAAGAAACAAGCTCAAGATACATTGCTTAAAGGATTACTGTACAGGTTATGGACCACACATGATTGGCATTCTGTTTAGTTTACGGGTAAAGTCTGTAGAGATGACTGGAAGTCTCCAACAAGTGTAATGAGCTTTTTAAAATAATGGAATCCTGTCCTTTAATACCCAAGGCTTATACATTATCTAGTCAAGTATTCTCTGCATGGCAACAACAGAAAGGCTTTCAATGTTGGCAATTCTTTAACAGTATGCTTATTAAAGCTTACTTGCATCTTACGATCTCAGACAAGCTTACCTTATGGTCATTAAAGCATTGCTACTTAAAACACAGAGCAACAGGCACTTTGAGTAATAAGCATAAATCTGAGTAATAAGCATAAATCAACAGTACAAAATATGACAGAAACCAGACCATTCTGCAAAATCAAGGACAGATGAAAAGCCACTGTAGTACTTATGCAGTGTGTCCTCCCCATCCAAGGTAGATACAACTACTCCTTGCCTTGCTTGGACACATCCAGAGTCACTACATGGCGGAGTGGGGTGCAACAAGCATGTCACAATTTGAAATCTCTCTGGCTGACTGTGATGGCCCTGACACATTTGTCATACCTCTCAACCTCAAGAGCAAGAAATCTGGACAAAGCCATACACAGAAGTGGGACAAAGGCCCAACAATAAGCACAATTTTTAAATATTGCTCTAATAAACTTAGAAAGATAATAGAATAGGTCTTGCATTAGTATGAATTTTCTGAAGGGTATAAAATCTGAAACTCAAATGTCTGTCATTTTCTAACTTCAGTCTTTAGTGATTTGTCACTAATTTGCCAAAAACACAATTTTATGAAAAATGGACCAAAATGTGATGCAAAAATATAAAATAGACACACAATACAGCTGCTACCTGTCAAAGAAGGGACACTTTAATATTAGTACTGCTACCTTGAGCAGCTGACAAAATATAAAAGAATCTACATGCATTTCAAGTAATCTATAACTTTGATTATTACAGTTATTTCTTAATTGTAAACCCTCCATGTTTTCTTCCAAAATTGCTATTTTATGGAGGGATTATAAGGGGAAGAGCAACATTTTGAGCCAAAATTGGGGACAGTTGAGAGGTTGGCTATGCCTAATTCTATAAAGCAATTTATTTGCATGTACCTCTCAACCTGTTAATGCAGTAAATCTGAACAAGGCCAAATATATTGGGGGCACATATAAACAGTACTAAAAATTGCTCTTGTATAAATTGAGACAGTTGATAGAACAGCTCTTACTTTAACATGCATTTTCTGAAGGTTATGAAGTCTGAAACTTATTATTGAGTGACTTCTGGCAAATCATTTAGGAATTAAAACTACAAATTTTATGAACAACAAACCAAAAATAAGAAGCAAAAATCTATTCATTCTTTGAAAATCTGGACAGTTGGGAGGTATAGTTCAGCTGGGCCTGTCTGAGTTTGCTGCCCTTCCCCTGCTGACAAAATAATGGTTGAATGGAGCCTCTGCAGCCATTCCAATGAATCATTATACTTGGCTATTTCACTCCATTTACCATAAACACTAATGTGCATACTGCTTTACTTCTATGATGAGTTGGACTTCATTTGAAAGTTTTATTTTGTATTTTACAGCACAAACACTAAGTCATCTGTTAAACAAAGCAATGCAGTCTCACAATGAAAACTTAGCATTAAAACTTCTCTGCCCTTGAAACTCACATTCATTGAAACAGCATTGAAACCCACATTCAAATAAAATACATTTTGCCAGTGGCAGATAAAGATTAATTTTGGGCTGTTTTCAATCATAGGCTCCTTGCATATGAAACATACATGTGCTCTTTGATACACCTTCCTCATTGTACTAAAATTATATTCCTTGTACAATACAGTACACTTGTTAGAGGGTGTTTTAAATTTGTTTTGAACATTTTTTCCAGTAAGCAATGAAACAAACCATATGCACCCATAATGGGAACTGCCCAGTTGAGAACATTTATCATAAAAAAGTCTACTCAGACTTCCACAGTCCACCATTATTAGTAAATATACACAATTCTACAGTCCACCATTATTAGTAAATATGCACAATTCCACAGTCCACCATTATTAGTAAATATGCACAATTCTATAGTCCACCATTATCAGTAAATATGCACAATTCTACAGTCCACCTTTATCAGTAAATATGCACAATTCTACAGTCCATTATCAGTAAATATGCACAATCTCTGGTCAGTCATCTAAATAATTCCACATTAAAGAAATCTGTAACTAATGAAGCAGTTGCTGCTAGCAATCACCTTTATATTTCATGGTTTCATCGAAAAATAAAGTGTCTGTTGCCCCTCAGGAATAAATTGCCTATATTACATTAAAAAAATGATAAGCTAGTAATAATATTGCAAGAGGAAATGGATGGCAAACTGATAACGAACTCATAGTTAGTATCTTCACCAAGGAGAACATTCTCAGTACGGCAGCATCCACTCCTTGTGGGAGTAGAACCCACAGCCTTCTGCATCAAAAGCAAGTACACAACCTGTTGTGCTATAGTATTAACTAGGAAAAGCACTAAAGTTCTATTCCCCTGCAGCTCTCAGCTCCTTGTAAAATCTACTCAATACTCAACTGCATCTCAACTTGCAGCTCAAGAAAACTGGAAAAGCCAAAATGTACTGGGGGTCAAAGCCCAAAAACAGGGACACATTAAACATTGCTTGTATAATCTTGGAAAGTTGCTAGAATAAAATGTTGTGTTGCCACCATATATTTTACTGCCAAGGTCCCTGAGCAAAAAACAGTCAGAGTAACATACCACTACGCCACATCAGCTGCTTTGTAAAGAGAGGAAGACTGAAACTTAAATGGCTATCATTTAGTGAATTCAGTTCTCACCATAGCTGTCAACCTCTTAGTACAAAACACCTGGACAAACCCAGTAATGAGGGAATACAGCCCTCAAACATATTCAGTGAATTCAGTTCTTGCCATAGCTGTCAACCTTAGCACAAAACCTGGACAAGCCAATAATGGGGAATACAGTCCCAAAAATAGGGACAAATTTAAAATATTCATCTTATAAACTTAGAAAATTGCTAAAAAAAAGGTTGTGCTACTATGTATTCTGAAGAACATGAAGTTTGAAATTCAAATGCCGGTCAATTTTACTGCGGACAGAACAAAAACAATTTTCAGCAGAGACGCAGGGATTAATACTGCAGACACGTCTTTGTAAAATGGCAGGGCACCAGAGCAAATCCACACAAATACAGGGAGGAGATGCAGACAGAAGCCACCCCAACCAAGAATCAAACGAGAAAACCTATAGCTGTGAGGCAACAATACTACCACTGCACCATCAATTATGCAAGAAACTAAACATTCAGAAACCTGAAGTCTGAAATTCAAATGCCTGTCAATTTTACTGCGGACAGAACAAAAACAATTTTCAGCAGAGACGCAGGGATTAAAACTGCAGACACGTCTTTGTAAAATGGCAGGGCACCAGAGCAAATCCACACAAACACAGGGAGAAGATGCAGACTCCACTCAGAAGCCACCCCAACCAAGAATCAAACCAGAAAACCTATAGCTGTGAGGCAACAATACTACCACTGCACCATCAATTATGCAAGGAATTAAACATTCAGAAACCTGAAGTCTGAAATTCAAATGCCTGTCAATTTTACTGCGGACAGAACAAAAACAATTTTCAGCAGAGACGCAGGGATTAAAACTGCAGACACGTCTTTGTAAAATGGCAGGGCACCAGCGCAAATCCACACAAACACAGGGAGGAGATGCAGACTCCACACAGAAGCCACCCCAACCAAGAATCAAACCAGAAAACCTATAGCTGTGAGGCAACAATACTACCACTGCACCATCAATTATGCAAGGACTTGAACATTCAGAAACCTGAAGTCTGAAATTCAAATGCCTGTCAATTTTACTGTGGACAGAACAAAAACAATTTTCAGCAGAGACGCAGGGATTAAAACTGCAGACACGTCTTTGTAAAATGGCAGGGCACCAGAGCAAATCCACACAAACACAGGGAGGAGATGCAGACTCCACACAGAAGCCACCCCAACCAAGAATCAAACCAGAAAACCTATAGCTGTGAGGCAACAATACTACCACTGCACCATCAATTATGCAAGGAATTAAACATTCAGAAACCTGAAGTCTGAAATTCAAATGCCGGTCAATTTTACTGCGGACAGAACAAAACCAATTTTCAGCAGGGATTAAAACTGCAGACACGTCTTTGTAAAATGGCAGGGCACCAGAGCAAATCCACACAAACACATGGAGGAGATGCAGACTCCACACAGAAGCCACCCCAACCAAGAATCAAACCAGAAAACCTATAGCTGTGAGGCAACAATACTACTACTGCACCATCAAATATGCAAGGAGTTAAACATTCAGAAACCCTTAAGTCTGAAATTCAAATGCTTGTCAATTTTATTTAACATTTTTTAATCAGGACAGTCTGACTTGGAACAAATAAACAATTTTCAGCAGAGGCCCAGGAAGAAATAATGCAGACATGTCTTTAACATGGGATGACACAAAAGCAAACCCACACAAACACAGGGAGAAGATACAGACCCCACAAAGAATGAACCCCAGCCAAGAATCAAACCCGAGAACCTGCAGCTGTGAGACAACAATGCTACTACTACACCATCAAATATCAAGCATTGCAGCATTTACAAACCACAGATATTATGAGGAACAGATCAGATCGAATATGAGGTAAAAATCTGCAATTTTTTTACAAATGGTGGTGGGTAGGGAACTCAAGTCTTTAACACCTGCATACAGGGTACAGGGTTCAAGGCTGAGGTATTCCCTACCACACCACCATGAGCACCTGGGGCATTTTCACCCCCCCCCAGTAGAGCATAAGCACCATACACAAACTCCAGTAAAGCATAAGCACCATACACAAACTCCAGTAAAGCATAAGCACCATACACAATCCAGTATATACATTGTAAAATAAAGGTAAAAAGCACCATACACTTACCTGAATATATCCAGCTAATGTACATCCTTCCCGTGCAATACTCCAAAGACCTGCGAGATCCCAAGCAAAGCCTGACGAGATCCCAAAGCTCCTTCCCGATGACGAGACTGTCCTGACTGCTGCTCTTGCAGTCCGGATGCGACCCATAATCCTAGCGAGTCTGTGCACTTTAAAAGTGCACAGACGTCTCCTTGTGTCCCCCTATGGGGACTGCTGGACTGCCTTGAGCATGCACATAGACCGACAGTAGTTGGGACTACTGTGAAATTTCAAAAAATAATTTTTTTTTCTATTTTTTTTTTCTATTTTTTATTTTGAGGGGGCTGCAGTCCGGCAGCCCGATGCCACGAGCCGCCCCTGTGTATGGGTTTACATTTAAACTGATGAGTTTTTCAATGATACCTGAGTGGGGTATTGTGTCGAAAGCCTTTGCCAGGTCGAGGTAGGCTGTATGTACTGCCTTTCCCTCATCAATGGCCTTGGTTACTATTTCGAAAAAGTCAACCAAGTTTAAAAGGCATGATCTGCCTTTGACAAAGCCAAACTGGGTTGGATCCAAGGTCTGCAAGTTCCCTATGTCTTTATTTATGAGTTCCATTATGATCCTCTCCATGGCTTTGCAGATCAGGCTATTCAAGCTGATGGGACGGTAATTTCCAGGGTCGGTGGAGGCACCGCCTTTATGAAGTGGGACCACAGTTGCCGTGCGCCACTCCTTGGGTACATATCCTGAGGTGAGGCTAAGATTAAACAGCTGTCCTAACTGCGGGTTTAATTCCTCATTGAGTTCGTGGAGCACACAGCCGGGGACACCATCCGGTCCCATAGAAGCTGTGTTTTTCGCCTTGGAGAGAGCAGTTTTCACCTGGGCGTTAGAGATGTTTGGGGGGCTACAATCCTCTGGTATAGATATCTCTCCTTTTGGGGGGGAGGGGGGGAGAAGTTTGCACTGAACCTGTCAGCCAGTATGTTGGCAATGTCTGTAGGTTCAGAAATTTTCCCATCATTTTGAACTAATTCTGAGCATATCTGGGAGTTTCCTCCCAGGTTTCTAACATAGCTAAAGAAGGCCTTATGATTGTCTTTTGAGTCCTTAGCGATTTTTCTCTCAAAGTTTGCCTTGGATGATTTTATGAGAGCTCTTAGTTTTTTACTTATGATGATCAAAGGTGTCTTACCTTTTAAGGATTTTGCTCTATCTTGTAGTAGCTTCCTCCTTTTGTTGTAGAGCTTGTTTATGGCTGGGGTCCACCAGACTGGACGCTTGCCTTTGGTACAAAGAGTCTTTGTTTTGTTTGGGATTGCCTGATCCATGCAGTCCTGTAGGTGCTGGTAGAAGGCATTTGTAAGTGATTCAGCGGTTTGAGTAATGTTTACGGGCGAATCAGGGGCCTTAAAGGAGACCACACTAATCTTTAGAAGTGTGAAGTCGGCTTTTGAGAAGTTTTTCACTGTGGTCTTTTTTGTCTCAGGTGGGGGCGGGATGAGGACCTCCAATGAGATTAGTTTATGATCTGATCTCACCAGTGAGGGGTATACTTCCGGTGTTGAACATTGTGAACCCATATTCGTGATGATGAGATCAAGTATGTTTTCACCTCTTGTGGGGATGGTGACTAGTTGTTCCATGGCATTTGAGTTTATGAACTCCAGGAACCTTTGGGCTAGAGTGTTTGGGCTTGAGTAGTGATCCCAGTCTATATTAGGGTAGTTGAAGTCACCTAGTATGATGGTGTTTGGAGATACATTTATCCCCTCCAGTGTTTTCAGGAAAGCTATGTGAGGTTCCTGAGTTTGAGAGGGTGGCCTGTAACATGCTACAATTTGCAGAGCAGTCTTGCCTATGGTTAATTGCACCTGGATGGTCTCCGATGCATCGTGCGTTGCCACCAACCTTGAGGTGTGGGTGTCCTTGATGAATATGGACACCCCCCCTCCTTTCTTGGTGTTGTCCGGATTTTGGGGCCAGAACGCATGATATGAGGTAAAACCTGATAGTGCTGGGGTGCTCTCAGGAGCCTTGAACCAGGTTTCAGTCACAGCACAGACATCGATGTTCTCCATACTGAGAAGGGCCTGCATCTTGAGGTTGAGACTTCTGGCATTGAGCAGCATTACCCTTAGTTTTCTTCCTTTTTTGTGTTCTAGGGTGGTAGGTTTAGATTTTGAGCCTTGCCTAAAAGGCACTATGGGGGTGGCAAGAGCCTTTGCCAATATCCGGAAGCCCAGGGTGACAGGTGCAAGCCGTCCCTTGAAGCAGCATGGCTTGTCCAGCATGTCATCCCAGGCAGACAGACATTGGATCCCCTTTGAATGACACCAGAGTTTAAGCCAATTATTAAAGCTGATCATTTTATCTCTGTATTGTGGCATCATTCTTGGTGAAGGTAGGATACTGCTCAAGGTCAGGGTCATACCTGCCTGGGCTACATAATCAGAGGGCTCCTCAATGTCTCTTTTCATGTGGTCCAAGGAGTGCGTCTCAGGTCGTTTACACCAGCATGGACAATGACTGAGTCGTACTTGTACCTGCTGTTGAGAGACCTGAGTGCTTGCGTTATGTGGTGGATTCTAGCCCGACAGGGAGCTTACTGTGACCTTCTCCTTACTCAATCTGGTGAGCGGGACGTCAGTGTGTCTGACTATGGAGTCACCAATGACGAGTGTGTCTGGCATTGTGTTTGGCCTTAAGGGCTGTGACTGTTTGGCACACTGACTGTGTGGTCTATGTGTTGCATGTGTTGTGTCCTGAGGTGGTAGTTGTTTGGGTGTCTGCTTTGGTGGCCTCTGTTGTTTTGGTAGATTTTTGATCAGAGCCTCCGAGTATGTCTTAGTGTGTTTATGTGTATGATTTGAAGTTGTGATAGTACTATGTGAGACTGGATATGTGGTGTGTGTGGTTACCTTCTCCTCCTGACTGGTCTTGCCAGTCCTATGTTGAGAGAGTTCAGCCTCCAGTTTGGCTGTATATTTGCATCTCTCGCATGTATTTGTGTTATGTGGTAGAAGGAGAGGGTTGTCTGTGTACATGAGGCAATTGTAACATTGCCTCAATATTCCCAGGTTCACCAGCTGAGCAGGAGAGGACACTAGCAACTGGTCCCTCGACATGCTAGAAGGAATAGACAAAAAACTTAAAAAAAAAGACTCCGGGGGATGTGGGTGATCGAGAAAGGGGTTTTAGGTTGGTGGGGTACTATCTATAATAAAAGTGCTATATCAAGGTGAAAAGTACTGTAGGAGCAAGTGCTAGGCTTTACAGATAGAGAATGGTCTACTTGGGAATCAAGTAGAGATGAACGTTTTAGTTATAGGTTACGCAGGTTAGATCAGTAGATCAGTAGTGCTGTATATACAGCATGCCTCCTCAACTCTAACTGCATAAGACAGGCACCTTATGTATACCCCTCTAATGTTTCACTTGGACAAAGCTGAAAAAAAAAGAAATAAAACATATTTGCTGTCAGGCATACATAAATAGAATGCTTCTTTACTTCCCTTGTCAGAATCCACTTAGCCTTGGTGTGTGTGTGTGTGTGTGTGTGTGTGTGTGTGTGTGTGTGTGTGTGTGTGTGTGTGTGTGTGTGGGAGGGGGTGGTGTGGGGGTCACTGGTCCACCATAAGCCCAGAAGGTTTGGGTATTCTGTGACATATTTTATCACTTTGAGAAGTGACTGTAAAGTGAACAAGTGACAAGATGATCAGATTCTTTCATAAATAGATCAAAACACCAACTCCAATACAGGAATCCACATAGAAAAAAATGACGAACCAGTCGACCACAGTACTCTGAAGAAACCAGTTTTTCTGCCTGACATATAAGGCCATGTCAAACCCAGATTTGATGAATATGCTTCACCTCAAAAAATCTAGATCCCTCAGAACCACAAGGGCGGGAGACTTAAACCTTGACACGGTTATTAATAGAACGTGCTGGAGGGACAGATTCATCACCCAGAGACTCCCTATGCTGTGGAACAAAATCCCGTTACATGTGAGGCAAAGCACCTCGCTGGCCTTGTTCAAGAGGAATCTTGACCAATGGATGGGAGATCGCAGATATACCCCAGGGATTACTTCAGTGTCACTGCTTGACAGAGGCACAGCAAAATAATAGGCATAGTTTTCTTCAAACTAAAGGGGTGGCGAAAGCCAAATAACTATGGGATAGGCTTATAAATGCCCTTGGGTAGATAGCCTAGTATGAACCTATGAACCTATGAACCTATGAAAGTGCTCAGTCAGTGTGCTCAATTGGAATAAACGCTTTATTTTATACCTGCATTGTTCTGGTCTGTGCCTTATAGTCAGCTCTGTTTACACTGTGTTAGATTCTTTCATAAAGACAATCCCCCCAACAAGCAGCTATAACCACATTCATGTATGATTCAGATGTTGTATTGTGATAAAACAGGATGTCCATGTAATACATTTCATTTTGTTCTAGGCAAACAATTGCCAGACATTAAAATGTTACAAGTTGCTTCACATAAATCACACTAGTCCCTCAAAGTCAGAATAATTAACAAACAGCAGGCAGCTAATCTCTTTCTTCCACAGACAGTCCCAGCAATTATACCCTTGCTGTTTGTGCATATCAAGTGTCAGTTAAGTACTGCCTCGTGCTTTTCTCAAACATACACTAATCCTGAAAAGTCAGATAGTAGTGACTGCTTAGAATTGAGCAAACAATAAGAATGCTAAGTTACTTTCAACCAGACAACCCCAGTCCCATAACTCTCAACTCCTTACCTGCAGATTCAGGAGCAAATCCAAAAATAATTGGGGTCACTTTTTAAAATATTATTAAGTGCTATTAAAACGATGAGTTGACAAAATAAGACAATGTGGAATAACATGAATTTTCTGAAGGAAAGGAAGTCTATAACTCTAATTATTGTCATTAATTGTAATGCATCACTTTTTCTCCCAAAATTACCAGTTTTACTAGGCGAGATTGAGAGAAATGTGTCAAAATCAGGGACGTTTGAGAGGTAAGACCAGTCTCTACCCACCAGTTGTAGCCATGAGGGCTGAAGTTTCAGCTTTGCAGCCCCACTCCACAGACAGATGTTGCCACACATTATAGTAGTCTAAGTTGCTCCACAAAAATCAAAAACTCATAAATATTGCTGTAAAATATCTGGCTGATGACTGGCAGCATTACAAAAAAATGTGATAGTAATAATAATAATGACACTGACCACAATGCTTCTGTCTCAGACCACTCACACCACTCCTCTCAGCTGTGCACAATTCAAAACACAAAATGTTCCTCCTGACCCTTGGAACAGCCAAGCAGTAAAGGCACACTGTATTTTTATTACTGGCCCCCTCCAATCAGCACAGATCACTTCATGCCTATCATTTGAGCATTGTACAGGGTCATAACCTAATGTGACATTGCTACATTTACTTGAATGGTCAAGTCAAGTGAAGCACCTTTCCCCTGGCATGTTTGTCACACTGTGGCACAGCTGCATTTTTTTTCATGTAAGGCACTATATTTATTTATTTATTTATTTTCAGATCCAAGAGATTACATGTTTTTTGCTCTAAAAAATAAATAAATAAATAAAAAAGAGTGCCCTTCTAAGCACAGCGCACTTGGTTGTCACCTAGTTGGCCTATGCAGCATAAGGCCAGCCCTGCATATATAAGTGTGTTTAAGACTTTAAGAATTTAGAGCATTACTATGCCGTAAATATACCCTAAAATCCATTGCTAATGGTGCTATGGGTTTAGAACAAAAAAAAAAAGTTATTGTTTATTGGATAAAGTTATAGCTGTGATTCTAATGCCTGTTATCTAGCTTCATGTAAAATGCAGACAGTACAAGTTCATAGCATCTTCTGTCTCATGGGTTAATCTGCTTCAGGATAGTCAGTCATTTCCTGTCTCTTTGTATGTACAGTTTTAGAGTCATGGCTTTTAGTCTCTGCAAAAGGTTAGGTGATAAAAAAATCAGCATCACTACATACTGCAGATACCTTATTAGTCTGTCCTCTAGTAGGTCCTGCTATATGTTGCTACGCCCTTCCACCCCCACATCTGGGTTATATATACATATCACTCATTGTTTTCTGGTATTATCATTCTACAAATAAAAATAGTCTAGTATAATTGTACAATTCTTTTAAGCAGTAATACAGAAACATATTTTGCTGTTATCCTTTGTACTACTACATGCAGTTCTCTGATTGAGAAACAGAAGTATACCGAGATGTGACACCCGTGCCCTGGCCCAGCAACCAAGGAGCCTCAATCCTCACCACTAACACCTCGGAGGGTGTCTCATATATAAGGAAAGGATAGCCAATGCACACAGTAAACTGCAATTTACCTTAAGAGCACACAGAGATCACAGTCAGTCTGGGGCTGGTCGCTCCCTTGCTTTCCAGGTTCCCAATAAGACTCCCCACTAGCTATAGGGTCCAGATCTCATCCAGCTCAGCAAGCTAAAATCTCCAGCACCCTCTCTGTCCAACCAGTGCTTCATGTATCTGCCCAAGTAGCTGACACACACACATTTTGAGATAGGAGTTTATACAACCACACAGACACTTCTGGGGAAGGCTGGCACAGGTTCTCCAGCTGTGCCCCTTTGTACCCAAACTATACGGTAGTAATTACTGCCACCACCCAGCTAATAATTATCAGCTACTCAAAGGCCCTTAAAAGGGTGTACAATTATTACTGTGCAATATTATTATCCAATTGGTAGTATAGCCCAGGGCTAAAGCTATAGAAGTGGCTTTGTACAATTTTACCAAAGGTATACAAGTACTCCAAAGAACTTAAATTATCTCTACACAAACCAGCCACAGTTAAAAGGTTTTAAAATATTTAATTATAAATAATTAAAACCACAAGACAATACTTTCTACTACACAGTGCTAGTCAAGAGAGTTCAGAGATCACACAGAAATACTTAAGATAATTCAGTAGTATAGTTCTGACAACACAGGAAAACACTTAGTCTAATCTTTCTAGTCCTAGCTATTTCTAAAAGAAAACACAAGTTTAAGATAATTTACATAAGAAAACAGGCAGAGTGCTGTGAGTTGGATGATCAAGCCAAAAATGCTTAATAATCTCTGGTTCTCTATGTTTAAATTGAAATTACAGTTCTGATAAACTTTAATCATTCTTTCACTTTCCTAGAGTTCCCAGGCTACACATTAACTGCATTTACATTCTTAACATCTCCCTTTGGTTATCTTGCAGCTGGTCATGAACAGAGCAATAAAAATACAGTTGCATGTTTAAATCTAGCAATTTAACTCTTGGTTAAAACAATAGAAAGAATATCTTCATCTAGACAGACTGGAGCCGACTTTAGATCAAAGGGTCACAACATGCTTTTACTGGGTCAGTAGAGAGCACAGTTGCCAGATTTTTGTAACCGCATTTTTTTCATTTAAGACAACAAGCCTGTGATTCACATTATTTTCTTTCAATTAGGAAAACAAGTGTGTAGTTCAACATTCATATTTACAAATGACAGAATTATCTAAAAAATTCTATCTGGCTAGGCTGGCAGCCTTCACCCTTCTCTACCAGTCTTCACGTGAGCATTTACTTAAAACACGGGGATCCGAAATTCTAACCTTTCATGAATTAGGCATACTTTCACTCTAAAGATCAAACGAATAACCACATTCATTCCAGTGGTAGTGAAAGGTACCCTTTCTAATCAAAACTCAGATGTTCCTGCTACTCTGAATTGCACAGAATTACGTGAAATCTGAGCTGTTTCACTTCATAATCTACTGTGAGACACCATCAAGCCCAGATCTGTTTACATGCTGATTTGTCTTATATCATTGCAGAGATAGCAAGGGAATGCAGCTGTATTTAAATTACCTCTTACTGTCTTAAGTGCCAATGCGGAGAACTTTGTTGGTATCACAAACCGTTGCAGACTGTTAGTTTTTGCTTTTAATGACATCTTTGTTTGTCACGCAAGACTTGTAAAACATCTTACATCTTACAAAATGATGTCATGTTCCAAGTCTCTTCTTCAGTTAGCATTTGGGATTTAATTTTTTTGTTTTCCTTCTTGTAAAATATTTTCTCAACAAATCAGAATCTGCTACCAACTACATTCCTCATAAAAATTATGAAATCAAACCCTATCAAAACCTATATTGCTAATTTCAGTGGTTAGAATTTTTTTTGCTTAGCTTTCCCAAATATCTGCATCCTATATGCCTTATGTATAAATGTGATTAGCATTTTTGCTCAGTTTTGGGTATATGATTTTGCATTTTATGCTAAAATGTGTCTACTTTGTACTGTAAACAGAGTATGCCGGACACCTAAGCCCAGAAACAACAGGCTGACAAAATTAAGTGATAACATGCATTAAATATTTTTTCTGCAGGATGCATATTATGAATTGAAAGTTATTAAGTTCTTGTGCAAGAATACATTTTGTAGTTTTACTTAGGGGAATACATTTTTGCTGGAGATGGATTCCATAAGTAGCAGTCTAAAGTCTATTATTACGCCACATTAAGGGAAGATACATGATAGTTTTCTGACTTTGCAAAGCATCACCACATATTTTTCACTAACTAAAACTAATCAAACATTGGTTTCTTTACCAGATTCAGGTTTAAGATAATATATAGCAGTTGATAGATGACTATAAGGATTTATACCCCTAAATCAACAGCAAAATGTAATATATATATATATATATATATATATATATATATATATATATATATATATATATATATATATACACACATAACTATTTTAGGAAGTATATATGATAATTTCACGTAACTCAACAGAGTAAGTTATAAAGACTATTTCAGAATTCTTATTTTCTCTTTAGGTTCTTTGAACATAAGCTCTAAATGTATTTATTTATTGACATCTGTTTACCAGAAAAGTCTCACTGGATCAAGAATAGTCATTTTCAGTAGAGACCTGGGGAGAATAGTTCCAGGTACATGACATTACATACAGAGTGCATAATAGCAATGACATGAGAAACAGTTGACAAAAATTAGAGATGTTTTGCGAAGCAAAATGAATATAGCTATGCCCTATCACCATGGCATAGAAGGATGGAGCTCTGACTGTGACCCACACAATGTGTGACCAAGTAGTGACCTGGTCACTGGATGAGATGAATGGGTGGGGGGTAAGGGTACATAGAGATCACCTACTTGGGGATGGTAGTGGTCTGGTCTGCTGCATCATCAGATCCCACTGAGAACATGAGTGGAATGCAATACATTGCTTGGATGAGGGACAAACTATTTTAATAGTAGTTCTCAGGGGGGGCTTTGATTTCTGGAGTGAGTGTGCACATCATCCTATAGAAATGGGACATTACAGGGCTATTAGCATTAGTGAATGCATATCAGCTAGCAAGGGAAAGGCTAGTGGATCCATAAGAGAAAGAAACACTGATGGCTGCCTTAATGCCTTAATGACAGTCTCTGTCCGTTGTCTTCTTTCCCTGGTGAAGGGTGAACAAATGTACCAATTGGATGGGGGGGTTGCTGGCCAGCTGGGAGCAGGGTGAGCTGCAGACAATTAAAAAAGTAAGTATAGGTTTATATGCATGATTGTTCACATGAACTATTAAACAAGAAAAAGTAAGAGAAATTAGTCCACCTGATAACAGGTGAAAAAAACTGCTCTTTAATATGTGCATATACTGTCTCCCTATAATAGCTTTTAGTAATATCAAAGAGAAAAGTTCACATTTTTATCACTTTGTTTGATAAATGCAATGTAAAACACTAGAAAAATCAGAAATGTATGAGAACAACAAACAGCGATATCTGCTTCCAGCACTGCTGTATTTTGTAAGTGATATTTAGATGTCTATCAAAGGGAAATAATATAGTATGTACACAAATGACAAAGCTATTTCAAACACTCCGGAATACAATCATCAGTTTAATTTTAAATGATGTCCAGTGTCTGAGGTTATTTATTTCTAGTAAGACTTTGTGCGGGATTCCATTTTTACTTCAATAAATATAACAGGATTGGAGTTAATAATATAATAAATGCATGTCTTGCCAACTGCTGGGACCTCATTCAGGCTGATTTTAAATACACATCCATTTTACTGTGATTGGTTCAACATTCCCCATTAATTACTTATGCATTTGACATCTAAAATGAATGAAATTTGACCAAATACATGAATAAAAACTACAACCATTAAAATTGCATATAAATGGAGAGCTGAATGAATGAATAAAGTATGTGAGCATAAAAATGTCATACAAATTAGGGGTCTCCTGTACTTGTCCACAGAAGAACCTCTTTAGAGTAAATTCCTAGCTCTTCACTGCATGTCTTTCTCGCCACCCTATCTCATAGAATTAAAGAATGCCTTAACTAGTTCAGGGATGATCCAAGAATGAAACCTTTTCAGGTACATGTGTTTGCATCCATCAGTTGTACTGTGTTTCTGTGCAAGTCTCCACACAGCACAATTTATAGCACACATGTATGGCTGAACATAGTATGAAGTCCAGCTTTGTTTAATAGCTTCTTCCTGTTTGACAAAACAATGCAGTTCCTCTATTTGTGGCTTGTGCTACACCATCTCCATGCCTGTATCATATGTATGACCACACAATTCACATACCAAGATAAAGGATAATTTTGATTTACTAAAAAAGTAGTAAGGGTGGGTAAAGATTGAGTAACTCAAAAGAAAATGCTGCAGATGATGTGTAGAACTTAACCATCATGGCTGGATAAAACCAGTAATCACTTTTATTATAAACAAATAAAACTCAGATAAGCACTTTCATGGCATAGCTGCTTCTTCAGACCATTAATAAAAATACACCATTCCCAGGATTTAATAAACTCTGTGTAGGCACCGTGTAGAGCCTACATGGAATGTATCCATGTACATGGCCACAGTTCCCCCTCAGCAGCTTTGCATGCATATTAATGATGGCAAGCTGCAGAGGGAGAGCATAGGAACAGGGTTATTGAATCAGTGTAGGGAGAAGTGCAGAGGTTACCCATGGTTGTGGATGACCTGTACTGCTCCCCGCTACTGTTGAAATACTGTGAATTGAGTCAAATGTGTAATATTTTATTTTAACTCTTTTTTTCCCATTTTTTTGTATGCTTGCGCTGCGTGGTGCAGAGTGCAGCAATGCCAAGCTGTACTCACATATAGACAGTTGACATCTGCTAGACATCTAAAAATAGAAACCGGATGTCATAAATTATCATAAGTATGTATTTTTATTATTTTAAATATTTTTGTATTTTTTCTTTGTTTTTTTTTAATTGCTGTTTGCACAGTGCAGAGTGCCGCAGAGCAGAGTGGTGCTCGCACATACATAGCTGATAGTTGCTAGACATCTAAAAATAGAAACTAGATGTAATTAGTTATTTATATCTAGGTCTATTTAAGCGGGTTTGTGTGGCGTGCCATGGTGCTTAGAAACTCTTACAGGTAGACAAGTAGTATATGTGAAGGTATACTAGCTTTCATAATATCCAAGTAGCTAAATTGGTAGAGATACAGTTTAATGTTTAGTAGGTCCTGAGTTCGAGTCTGTAGCAGTAATAAGATGTCTATAATTAAGTTTATTATATATGTTTAATTTTAAAAACAAATTTGTGAAATATGGCACTGCTGCACTGGGCTGAGCACTGCTTAAACATGCTAATGGCTACTTTATTTTGCATGGTGCTAAGCTGAGCTAAAATCTGGGTTGTGCATCTTTTTGCACTGTTTACCTGCACCTATCTGGCTTGCACACAGCTAAGCAACACAGTGCTTTTATGAATGTTGCTCAGTGACATGTAAGGGCTGGAAAACAGCCTATATTAGGCACTATAGGTGGGAATTCTGCAACAGTCTTTGGAGTTTGAACAACTGGTGATATGGCAGGTGGTGATGGTGAAGGTGCACACTTTCAGGTGCAGAGATAGGGTGCTCAGAACTTCATGGTCTTTGTTGAGCTCCTGGTAAAAATCATGAACCCAGGCTGCTGCAGTGCAGTTTCCAGGGCTCGGAGTGTAAGGTGGAGGCCTGGGACCAGTTGGCCAGTGAACTCACTAGTGTTACTGGTATCCCCACACAGTTGAGCAGTGTCATCACCATTATGATGACCGGAAGTGGAAAAAGAGGGGAACCTTGGACACCTAGGTCCAAGAAGCTAGAGCTGGGAATGCCCCACAAATATGTAAGTATGTTTTCATCTGTTTTGCCAATATGCAAGCTGAATGTCTGCAAAACTGGTATCCATAGTATTGTGCTTCTCTTGCAACAGCTGCAGCTGAGAGGGCTTGCAATGTTGAGTCCCATTCCAGGCACCTGGCCAGGTTGCGCTGTGAGTGTGGTATGTACGGATTTATTATGCTAACTGTAATACAATAAGCAAGAAAGAGTAAAGCATTTTCTGCAATAAAGTATACACCATAAAAACTGTAGTGCAATAAATGGGCAAGTAGAACTGTAGTGCAATAAATGGGCAAGTAGAGCTGTAGTGCAATACATGAATAATAACAACTGCATTGCAATAAACAATAAACAATACTAATAACAGTAAGCAAAATGGTGTACAGCAGGATTGTGATGTCATAACTATTGCAGTAGAGCTGTATACATTGTCTGTCTATGGTAAGGTTGTGCAGTCAAGTGTGACACTATAATAGTTGTACAAGCAAAACTTATGTCCTGCAAACTGTATTGTTTAACTCATAGTACTGCCCAAGGCAGTCTCCAGACCAATATCAGTCACATAATGCTCTCTGTTCATCCTACTCCAGGTAGTAAAAATATATGGATGAGGTAGCCCACTCTATGGGCAGATATTGTGTGGACTTCACAGGCATTTAACATCGATACCAATAAAGTGTTAAGAAGCATTGTTGATTCCTACAGAAATCTATTTTAATAAATGCATTATGGCCGTATTCCATG
The DNA here is from genome assembly GCF_019279795.1 of Protopterus annectens. NCBI lineage: Eukaryota > Metazoa > Chordata > Ceratodontiformes > Protopteridae > Protopterus > Protopterus annectens. The sequence continues at coordinate 56,207,347 of NC_056748.1, read as the reverse complement.
CATGTGTGTTCTACTGTCACTGCAGTCAAGTACAGCACTGTAATAGTTCTGGAATGCAAAATGAATTCACTCACATAATGCTGTCTTTTTCTCCCACTCCAGAAACAAAAGGTATATGGGTGAGGTAGCACATATGATTGTGGTTACATTTCCCAAACACGTATCAGCAATACCAATAAAGTGTTAAGAAGCCTAGTTGATTCCTAAAGAACTTTATTTCAGTAAATACAGTATGGCTGCATGCCATGCATGTGTGTTCTACTGTCACTGTAGTCAAGTATAGCACTGTAATAGTTCTAGAATGCAAAATGAATTCAGTCACATAATGCTCTCTTTTCCTCCCACTCCAGGAACAAATAGCATATGGTATATGGTCAAGGTAGCCCATGGTATGAGCAGATATGATTGTGCTAACATTTCACAGGCAGTTATCAGCAATACCAATAAAGTTAAATATTTTGCAGATGTCCCCCTGCAGTCACAGCTGTTGGGTTCTACTCCCATGCCTGCCGACTAATGCATAACAGATATAGGTTCATAGGTAAACAGGTGTGTACTAGGCTAATGGTCCTGGAGCCTTTACAAGCCTATCCCATAGAAGTGCCCTGGCATTGTGCCACCTGATGTTAGTTCCCAGTGCCTCTATCAAGTAGATCCACTGGAGTGATCCCCGGGGTGAACTTTCTATTATCCATCCACTCATCAAGACTTCTCTTGAAGAGGGACAGCGAGGTGCTCTGCTTGACATGTATGGGAAGTCTATTGTACATGAGGCCTGTGATAGCAGGTATATATGGCCTTTCATCAGCAACTTGTGGAAAGACACTTGCTAATGTAGCTATGTCCAAGTACATGTACAGCTTGGACCCTGGTGCAAAATACAACCATATAAAGCCACACACATACTCATGGTTGTAGAAATGTCTCTCACAGCCTGTATATGTGCAATTATATCTTGCAAATACAATACTTTTGCAATGTCTCAGTAGTGCAGTCTGTTAAATGCCTTGTATGCAGTACATTTTGTCACACACAGTCCTGAGTTCGATTCCAGTGTTCTGACCACTTCAATTACATTATTGTGCAGACAACAAGTAATGACTGTGTCTTGCTGTCCGAATCCCCACACTTTACTGATACTTTAGTTTTATTATTTTTATTTTACATTTGTTAACTGGGTTAGTCTAGCTGAGCATTAGCTTGTTTTCAGTGGAGACCCAAGGAGAAAAGCTCCGCAATCAGTATTAACATTTTACATAAAGTCAGCAAGAAATTTGCACTGGCAGCTAAAACAATTAGAGAAATAACATTTTAGAATACAATTTTACAGAAAACAGTTGGGTACAAATGTTAGAGATCAAACTGCAAAAAGCATTTACAACAAATCATACAGAAAGGCAATAGAATACAATGCATATCAGAATTTTTACAACAAAAATTTAGGTACAATGTCAATGTAGGGAAAACAGTGTTCATTACTTAATTAACTGCTACCCAGTTTTGCAAGATAAAGGCTTGCAGGCAGAGACACAATGCATATATCCATTTTACCTAATTTTATGTTGCCTACCACTCTGCTATTCACACTGTTACATAACAGACGTACCTTATGCATATGCGCCAATTGGACTGTATTGAATACCCTTACCCTGGCTCTGCCATAATGACAGCCCTGACACAGCTGCCACAGTTACATGTACAGCTTGCTGTCCAACAAAGTGTTAATAAACCCCTCTGTGCTGTAGGCCACAGCAGCAGAAGCTGCAGCCTGTATCATACACAGCTGTATGTAAAGATAGCTGCTACAGACCTACCATACCTCCCAATCCCCTAGAACAAGGTATCCAGATATAGCCATACTTACCGCGGGGCAAAGTGCCAAAGATAGAGACATAACTCACACCTCTCAACCTCTTAGAGCTAGAAATCTGGACAAAGCCATACATAAAAGTGGGACAAAGGTCCAAAAATAGGGACAATTTTTAAATATTGCTCTTACAAACTTCGAAAGTTGATAGAATAGCAGGTTTTACATTAGCATGCATTTTCTGAATTGCATAAAGTCTGAAACCCAAATGCCTGTCATTATTTTTAACTTCAGTCTGTAATGATTTGCCACTAATTTGCCATAAAACCACAATTTTATGAAAAACTGGCCAAAAATATGAAGCAGAAATCTGGACATTCTGCAAAAGTCTGTACAGTTGAGAGGGATGGGACACGTTTAACAGTTTGCCCTTGCAAAGATAGTAAGTTGCTAGAATAGCAGCTATTATATTAGTATGCATATTCTGATGGGTATGAAGTATGACAATCACATGTCTCTCTCCCCTTACTGACCTCAACCCACAATGTTTGCCAGTGCACTGCCAAATGACCAGAATGTCATGGGACACTGACCAAACATATGAGGCAAAACTGTGGACATACTTCATACATCTACAGTGGACAGTATTTGTACCTACCCTCTGTGTTGCTGAAGTCTCCATAGCTCAGTAATGTCCATCCCAGAAACTAAGAAAGGGGCCAAAGCCTACATGAAGGCCTTATATATTCCACTGTAGTGCCATGTCATTGGCTAATGATAGTGCAATTCAGCTCTTTTGGATGCAATTAGCAATTCTGAGCCACAGATTGGTGCAGAAAGAATTACTTGTTAATGAGCATTACCTGCAAAAAGCAAGCAAATGCTTATGGGGAACAGGTCTGTATGTGGTTTTACTCACTCAGACAGCATATGTGCAAAGCATTTGCAGAGGAATGCTTCAAAAAAGGAATACATCACTCTACTAGGTATGTACTACATGTCCCCATAAAATGGGATGCAGATGGGAGGATGGAGGTATGGGGAATAGGGATTAACACAGTAGGCTTGTATTAGATCTATGATATTCACATGCCAGTGACACTCTGCTGTCCAACACCTACAGGCATGCCTCCCATCTGTCCCTGCTTTGAATCACACCTCTGCTCTGTCCCTGTCAATCCCCTTACAACCGTCAGCTATTGTAGTAAAAACAGTAGATTACATAGTGACACTAAGTAAGGTGTACATTCCTGTAACATCAAACAGTGTACTGTAATTTACCTCCTCTCAGTCTGTGAATGTCACAGATAAATAGTTCTAACATTATAAAAGTATCCCTGAATGTCCCTGATGTACTCTGGCTAAGTCCCTGTTTTGTGGACGTTTATCCCTGTTTGGTTGAGAGCTATGCCTATCATACCTTTCAACCTCCTACAGTAAGAAATCAGGATAAAGCCATAATTAATGGGGGGACACAGACCCAGACTCAGTGATAGAGTATACATACAAATTAGCCATACAAAGTAAGAATGTGAATAGACTAACAGATATTACTGTAGCATAAGTGTTTTCTGAGGGGTCTGATGTGTGACAGTCAGATTCCATTTTAATTTTCTGACAGCAACCATCAATGATTGGACAACCATTTGTCAGACATCCACAAGTTTGTGCAAAAAGGACCACATCTATGAGGCAAACATTGACATTCTACAAACATCTGTATATTTGAGAAGTATGATGCTTACAGAGAACATATAGTACAGCAGGATTTCTACTATCTTGATGACAGCTACACATGTAGTGTGTTGCCAGACTGTGGGGTATGACATGTGAGGGAGCAGTGGATAGTGCAGGCCATTATGAGTGTGTAAAGTCTGTACATAGTGGACATTCACGTCTCTGGTCCTATAATGTGTTCCCCTGTTGCTGACTTGCAGGAATGATGTACTGATGGAGACATCCACCATTTTCATCTGTGGAGAATGATGCCCTCAGACTCCACCATTACATTCTGCTTTCCAGGGGTCACCACAGTCATGAATAGTGGGCAGCATTGTGAGGCATCCTTGTGAATACTGGTAATCAGATTGGCCAACAGGACAGGACCTACCAGAAGTTCTGACACCGGGATACGGATATGGTCAATGCTGCACGTAAAAGGGCAGCAGCTGCTGCCAGGGATCGTGCTGCCACTGGTAGAGGGCCTGTGAAAGAGCAACCACTCTCAGCCACAGAGGAATTCCTGGCAAATCTAGGCTCAACCAGCAGCTCCCAGGCATCCATCATGCCATACATCCTGGAGGTGGGTGCCACAGTGTCAACATTAGAGGAGCGTCCAGTTAAGCTTTCTGTTTTCACCAGTATAATACTGTATCAGTCATTGTGTCAGGCTCTACATACCAGTACATGGGTGTCAAGTCTGTCTGTCAAAGTAAAAAAGGACAAAAGTAATACCAATCACTGCAACAGCTACAAACTCGCTACACCTAGTGACTATGGTGTTCTGTGTAATGATATACAGAAACTAATAAAATACTATGTTATGCATGCAGAAACTAGAACGTTGTACATGCAGCTCAATATCTTAAGGCTGTGCCTTGTGTGCTGTGTGATGAAATGTCTACGTCTGATCCCCACTCTCAGTTGTGTACTATACTTGGCCACTTAGGAAGTGTGTGTGTGTGTGTGTGTGTGTGTGTGTGTGTGTGTGTGTGTGTGTGTGTGTGTGTGTGTGCGCGTGTGTGTGTGTGTGTGTGTGTGTCTGTGTGTGTGTGTGTGTGTGTGTGTGTGTGTGCACGCGCAAATGCAAGCGTGTGTATGCGTGTGTTCGTGTGTGTGTGTGTGTGTGTGTGTGTGTGTGTGTGTGTGTGTGTGTGTGTGTGTGTGTGTGTGTGTGTGTGTTTAGTCTAGCAGCATAGAAAACTAAAGATCTGACCTATTAATAAGCTGCTTCTTATATGTTTTTCTGTCTTCATTTACCTACTTTGAGACTTTGAGCAAACTACTTGAACAGGCAGTTTGGGCTGTAGACTTCTTAATAGTCTTTTGGACTGAAGTCTATAACTATCTATGAATCTAAGATCAGTTTATAAGTTTTTACTAGGTTAATGATCATGCAACCCAAATGGGGTATAAAATGGTTGATCGCAACAACTGGCTTAGCATCTGGTGTCAGTCCAGGGGGATCAGTATCTTTCAGCCTGGGAAGATATGGTCAACAGACCACACTACTAGAGAAGGTCTTCACCTGTCACCTCTTGGCTTTCGGTTACTGGCAAATGTACTCACCACCCCTATAGTGCCTTTTTCAGGCAATATCATAACAACAAAATTCCTGACGTAAAAAAATACACTAGAGCCAAACTCAAGGTTATGCTGCTTAATGTTAAAAGTCTAAATCAGAAACTGCATTCACTGGAAGCACTCCTTACCTTGCAAGAGGCTGATATCTGTGCAGTCACAGAGACATGGTTCAAGGCTGCAGTGAGCACTCCAGACATGCAAGGTTACAATGCCTTCCACATATTCAGACCTCAAAATGAGTGTGAAAGAACCAAAGGTGGAGGTGTATCCATCTTCATTAAAGACAAATACACCTGTAGACTGTTCAAACAGTACAACTCCCTAGAGCTACTCCAAGTCCAACTAACTGTAGGTAAACCCCCTTTCATATCATTGTTAACTATAGGTTTCCCAACACGAACCATGAGAATCACTCTGCCTACCTGGACCTACTTGAGTCACTCACCATACAGCTAAACACCTTGGTCATGGGTGATTTCACCTATCCTTCCATCCATTGGGAGTCATATATGAGCATAAACATGCTTGCCCTAAAGTTCCTGGACTTTATTAATACAAATGCTCTGGAACAGGAAGTCTGCACCCCCACAAGGAGTTTGAATGTACTAGACTTAATACTCAATAACATAGGGGGTCTCTGAACTACCTCCTGTGTGTTGCCTTCCCTGGTAAGGTCTGATCATAAATCAATCTCATTCGAAGTAACATTCATACCTGACCCCCACCTTCAAGAGCAAATAGGATGAAAAATTTCTCTAAAGCAAACTATAGACTCCTAAGTGATGGCATAAATGGTTTCAAACCCCCTGCTACCACTGTCAACAATAAATCCTATACAAATGCCCTGTACAAACACCTATACAAATGTATAGACTCAGCTGTACCTGAAGAGATCAAAACAAGGTCCTCACAGTAAAAAACAAGCCACCCTGATGGACATTAAGCATAAATAGGTTATACAATAAGAGGGAGAAATCAATGTCTAAGAACAGGGAACTGACTCAACAGAGGATGGGCACCCTCCACAGCTTGAAAAAGCAAACTAGATATCTTGTAAAGTCCTCTAAAGCCAATTATGAAGATAAACTAGCATTCCTAGCTAAGGATAATCAAAAGGCATTCTTCAGCTATGTCAGAAATCTAAAAGGGAAGGCCCAGCTTTGTGCCGAACTAGTAATGGATGGTACCACTCATACTGACCCTGAGGACATTGCCAACCTGCTAGCAGACAGATTTGGTGCAAACTTCGTCCTCCTGTCCCCATCAGACATACTCCAAAGCATACCTGTCACCAGTCCTCTACCTAGTATCTCCAAAGAGCAGGTCATAACATTGCTAAAGTGGTTAGAAAGCTAGGCTTATAAATGCCTTAGGGCAGATAGCCTAGTATAAACCTATGAACCTATGAACCTATAACCGCACTCTCCATGGCCAAAAACACAGCCTCTATGGGACTGGATAACATCCCAGACTGCCTGGTAAATGGTCTAAAACAAGACCTATTGCAACCACTTGGCACTCTCTTCAACTACAGTCTAAATACTGGCTTTGCCCCAGCAGAGTGGAAAACAGCAACAGTAATTCCCTTGCACAAAGGGGCTCCTTGAACCGACCCTGGGAACTATAGACCCATAAGTCTAACCAGTCTTATCTTCAAGGTCATGGAGAGAATCATCATGGACCTTATTAACAAAGACATAGGTGACCTTCAAACTTTGACCTGACCCAATTTCACTTTGTTAAAGGTAGATTCTGCTTATTAAACCTGTTGGATTTATTCAAGAATGTCACCAAAGCCCTAGATGAAGGCAAAACAGTACATACAGCCTATCATGACTTAGCCAAGGCTTTTGATACAATCCCCCACTCAGGCATCATTAAGAAACTCACCCAGCTCACCCATATGTCACTACATGGGTAGCCGACTGGCTCACTGACAGAATGTATACAGTCAAAGTTGGAGATTCCACCTCTACCAGCAGACCAGTTACCAGTGGTGTACCACAAGGATCTGTGCTGGGGCCCCTACTGTTTGGAATCTATTTCTCAGATGTACAGGTGAAAACAGATGGCCTGTGGCTTACTAAGTTCGTCGATGACTGCAAACTGGGTGCAGTCAATGAGCCTCCCCCCCAATAATGCTGACATACTACAAAAAGGGCTTTCACAGACAAATGAATGGTGCCAAAGCCATGGACTTAAACAAAACACAAAAGAAATGAGTTAGCATCCCTTCTGGCAAAGGGGAAGTTCTCTGCAAATTACAATGTTAAAAGTACCTCCTTTAGCTTAAAGCCTGTGGTCAGAGATTTGGGAACACATGTTAATAGCACCCTTAACTGTGATCGCCATGTATCCACAGTGGTAAAGGAGGCCTTCTATGTCGCACATCTCATAAGTAAGCACATTGCATCTAGAGCTAAACATGTTATAATCTCCTGTACTCATCCTTCTTCAGACCACCAGTATAGTATAGTGCTCCATTCTGTATGTACCTCTCCAAACACCTACACAGCTGGACAGACCTCAGAGGTTTCTCATCAAGAAAATTCAAGACCTTGAACACATGACCTACATGGACAGACTGAAGGCCCTGTCATTGTACTCTGTATGTTATTGGTTGCGGAGGCAACTTGTGCCTGGTCTACAGATCAGTCTTGTACCCAGCCCTAATGGAAATGCTGCACATTTGCAAGTCAAATGGGACAAAATTCACTTACTCTAGGGATTTTAACCTAGTCTGTGACATTAATAGGACATACTAGAGAGACAGATATGTCTCCCAGAAATTGCCACTCCTCAGGAACAAACTCCCAATTCATGTAAAACAGAGCTCCTCAATGACCCTATTTAAGTGTAACTTAAACAACTGCATGGGAGACCATAAATTTACCCCGGGGGGGAGGTAAGGGCAGTAAGTGCTGATCACAGACTCACACCATAAATATAGACAATAGAACATGGTCAATAAGGGAACAAAGGTATAACGTGGCTAGGCTTATAAAGACCCTAGGGCCAATAGCCTAGTAACCTTCTATGAACCTATAAATCTCTGACTAGTTCTAATACAGTTAATAAGTGTAAGCAGGGTTTTGGAAGATGAAACATTTACAAGTGGTGGCGTGGGAGATGAACCATTTACAGGCTGCCTTTGTCCATTAGAGACACAGGTGCCAAACCAGGGATGCATTTTCTTTTCCCCTTCAAATTGTCCAAGTTACACTTGAATTTGGTTAAGGAGGAACTCTGCTTCACACGGATGGTGAGCCTGATTCAGAGAAGGCATAGTCTCTGGGATGCATACCTGTCTGTCCAGCAGGTCCTATTTATATCACAGGCAAGGTTTAAGTCTTTAGAATGGGTAATTCTGGTGCTGTTTGTTTTGCAGATATGCAGGAGGTCCATCAGAGTGGGATCTGACAATGCCTTGTATGCCAGGCATAAATCTTCCCTCAACAGCCTGTTGGAGACAAAATACATGGATAAGGCACTGAGGCGGTTGGCAGAGGACATGTTACATATACCTTGTATTCTTTTAGCAAGGACCCTCTGTGGACATTCCGGTTTTTGGATATACCTGGTTAGGTGCATACCAAAGGGGGCATTGTATTCAATGACAGGTCTGATGAATGCCCAATACAGTGGAGCAATGACTTCCTTGGACCGAGATGCCATGCCTTTGATTATAAGTTGGACAACATAGAATTATTTTCTCACCACTGGAGACTGCACCCAACTCTTAGGGGTATATTGTCAATATGATAGTTACCAGGGTGGATGACTTCCCAAAGGTTATTATTATGCATTTCTTGGCTTTTCCTTTCAGTACATGGCCCTGACACCAGTTATTTGTCTGTTTCAGCCCTTCCTGGAGAACATTTGAGTTGGTAGGAGAATCTATGACTGCTCCTAATTTGAAGTTATCTGCAAATGTATTCATCCAGAGGCTATTAACACTGGGATTGATTTCAGAGGAGTAAATGCCAAAAATGAGTGGTCCCAGGACCGATCCATAAAACACTGCACTTGTGACTGGCCTCTTTGTAGATGTGGGATACAGACACCCAGATAGTTCCAGTTGTAGCAGGAGTAGCAAGACTTAGAAAAAGAGATTTTCAAACATATTTAAACTTGGCTGCCAATACATGTAACTCCATATGAACTGCAGAAAAAGGCAACCCTTAGCACATTGTGAGTGCTGAGAAAAACACTCCTGGCAAACATCTAAGACTGAAGCAACATTACAATTAATTGTACTCTAACACAGGAATGGAGTCCATTCCTGCTACAGAATTAGAAACCCAAAACATTTTGAGAAAATAAAAAAGAGAGTAGATTGCTCTGTACAGAAATGTTCAGATGTATATTTTCCAAACAAAAGCAGAGAGAGTTCCAGAAGGGGATTTTAAATTGATTTTTCTTTAGAATCTGAATCTGGAAGGGGGGCAGTTTATTATGACATTCTAGTATGTATTAGGAAAACATGTTATATAAGCAAGCAAGTTCTTGTACAGTATTGACAAATGAGATGTATAATTATTTGTACTAACTTAAAATCATATTAGAATATTGTAATACTTTAAGTTCTATTTTTTTCTAATTTCAGAATACTTTGCAATTTTTTTATCTAAAAACATTCTTATATATTTTATGTCCAGCCAATCTTCTTTTTCAGTATTATATTTTGCTCAAATATCCTATAACTTCAAAACACATGCCCCAGGATTCAATAAGGTCTGTGTAGGCTCCATGTAGAACCTACACAGAATGCATCCATGTACATGGCGATGATCTTCTCTCGGCAGTGCACCATGCACATTAATGGTGCAATGTGCCTAAGGGAGATCCGAACAACACAGCTATTGAATCCATGTAACACTGATAGCACACGCATATACCTGTTTGCCCATTAAGCTGACTGAAAGGAGTATAAAACAATTTATTTCACTAATTTGGATTTCTTTTATTTTATTTATTTTTTTACTTTATGATTTTTATATGCTTGTTTGCATGATGCATCATGTTATTAAGCTCTGTTCACCCATGCATTAGACATATGCCAGATATCTAAATATAGAAACTGGGTGCCTTCAATTGTCTTAGCTGCAACCCATGCAGTGAAGTTGCCCTACACCTATAGTAGCACCTTCACAGTATATCTGAAGATACATTAGCTATGTTTACTACTCTAGTGGCAAGAGAGTTTGAGTGGTCAGCTACAGCGTTGTAGGACCTGGGTTCAAGTCCTGGCCAGTGATAGATTTTACATATACTGCTGTGAAAATTATTGTGCTATTTAGAAAAGGTGCATGGATGCTAAGCATCTCTTAAACATGAGTAACAGTCTTTCTTTGTTTGTGTGTTGCTAAGCTTTGCTTAAACGTATTGTGCAAGTCTGTGGGATGCTAAACAATGCAGCACATTTTGGATGTTTCAATATGATGCGCAATGGTGGGAATGTGCCCTATTTAAAGGACAATAGCCAGGAATTACACAGTATTTCATGCAGCCTGATCTTGAGTGTAGATATGGCTGTTGTGGGGGAAGAAGTGCCCTTTCGGGCACAACATTGGGGTGTTCAGGAGTCCAGAGTTTTTCTTGGTCTCCTAGTATAGCATCATGGACCCTGGTTGTTGCAGGACAACTATCATGGCTCAGAAACCAAGTCTGAAGCCTGGGATAGTTTGACCAGGGACCTGACCAGTGCAACTGGTATCCCGCACACTGGCGAACAGTGTCTTCATCATTATGATGACCTCTATTGATGGAAGAGCGGTGCTTTGGATCACTGGATCCAAGAGGCATGGGAAGGGAACACCCCACTAATATGTAAGTATGTTTTCTAGTAATTTATAGATATGCAACCTGAATCTGTGCAAAACTGGTATGCATAGTGGTTTCCCTGTCTTACCACAGGTGCAGAAGAGAGGGCTTGCAACGTGTGGTTCCATGCAAGGCATTTCACCAGGATGAGGCAAGCAGTTGGTATGTAAGAAAATCAATAAAGTATTGCAGTCTTAACAGTCATGTATGCAATACCTGGCACATCATAGGCTTTCATTAACATGTCAGTGCATATCTGAACTGTTAAATCAAGTTAAAGCAAGTAAGCATGCAGTGCTGTGTAGCATAGCTTCCAACCATTAGTTAATGTTGCAGAATACCCAGATTAAGAGTCAATGTTGTGTTCTGCTCATTGTCAGAGATAAACTGTAGACAAAAGTCAATAACTGAGTGGGGTAAACATGTAAGTTAACAGATGTCCTAGACAGATATCCATGTGAGTAAATGCAAGATTTGAAACATGACTCAATAAAGTGTAAAAGGAGAAAGTGCTCTGATAATTTATTATTTCAAATAAAATGTTCAGTATTACTGTAGTCACTGTTTGTGAGTTCTAATCCCACACCAGCCAACTGAGAAATTGTGCTGTTTTCAATACTGCTTTTGGATTGCATCAGTAAAACATAACCATGCTTGTATGTGACATGCAGACCCATAGTCAGTGTACATGGACATACCTCTCAACTGTCACAATTTTTTCAGAATGTACTGAATATTACCTCATTTGTCTGGCCTGCTTGGTATAAGATCTTGTTTTACTGGCCAGTCTCTGCCACATTGGTGAGCATCAGTATCAGAAAAAATATCAGTCCTCTGAACTGCAGATATTAGACATCTCTTGAAATGCATTTTAATGGAAAATCTGTTATCTGAACACTCTGCTGCTATTGTAATAGCACACTATGTGCAAATGTTTCCTGCTGTTGTGCCTCTGTACCACCACTCTGTATAGCTTGGCCCATAATGTCCTGTGGTAAGAGGTTGAGAGGTATCTATGTGGAACATCTTATATCCAACATAAGCAACATTGAATGATTGCTGGATGCAATATGATCTGAACTATAGTGTGTGTGTAAGGGTCAGAGTAGTATTTCAAATGCTAAATGTCATAGCAGTCAGTGGTATAAGAAATAAAATCTAACATATCTAAAAGTGCTTATTTGTATTATGTTTAGTTATAGTGTCTGTGAAATTGCTAATGTTCTACTTTCTTCTCTCACCCCATCCCTTCTCTTCTTTTATTTAATCAATATATTTACTGTTATCATTTGCTATTTTCATATTACTTGTTATTATCTCTTATGTTGTCCTTATGTATAATTTAATATTGCTTTGTCATTAAATAAACTTTCATATACATTATTTATTATTGTGTTTCTCATTATATTATTTTTCAATTTGTTTCCATTAATTATTATTGCTATCTTTTATGTTCTTAATTACATTTGTTTGGGTTACATTTATTTTTCTGTTATGTTTCTCTTTTATTTAGCACAGTGCAACAAGGTAGGCTGGAACCTGGTGAGCCACCTACCTTGGCTCCTCCGACTGAGGCACCGGGGCCAGGCACATCTGCGGTGCAACCTGGTGACATCCTACCTGCTACTCCTGCACTACCTGCTCCTTCAAGTAGTTCTGCCCCACAGGCCAGGAGTGTACCCCCCACTTTTGGAGTGGAGGCAGAGGGGATGCCTATGTGACATGTGAGTAAATGCCAGGCATGGTGTGTAGGCTTGTGCAGCAGACTGTTGATACAGGCCTATGCCAGATGGAGAACATGCTATCCATCCTAGTGGGGCAGTCTGTCCCTAGGCACTGGCATCAACCACTGCCTTCACATGAGTAGTCAAGGTATAGTCCTGACAGTCCTATGGGTAAGGACTTGAGTCACACTATTACCATGTCTGAGGTCCATGGGACCAGGATCCCCCAAACCCCTACCCAACCAAGGATTTCACTCCCCTCTTGTTTCCCTTACCAACCCTGTCTGCTGTCTTGTCTGTCTGCAAATGCTTCCTCACCTTCCCAAATTACCTCCCCCACATATACCTATGTCCGTTCCCCAGCATTCTGCTCTCTCCTTAAAAAAAAATAAAATAAAAGGGCACCTGTCCCCCCAAAAAAATTTCATCCCATACATTGCTCTCCATTTCATACATGTGGGCACTGGACACACTTAATTTGGCCCAATTGGCTTGACAGCACACTTATGTTACCATCACCCCTCTGGTGTCTGGTGGTGCCAGTCCAAAATTCAGCTAAAAATCTTTGCAAGTGCAGAGTTGTTAATGTGGAAGAAATGGATAGCCATGGTTCTTTCCTACACCCTTCCTGCACATTCCTACCTGTCTTTCACTATGTTTTCCCCTTACTTACACCCCATTCCACCACTTTCCTATATCCCCAATTTTCTTTTCTTTAAAGAATCATTGCGTGATGCTGTGCTATGTGCAGCATCCCTAAGCTAAGCTAAATTGCATATTATTACATATATGTGAAAGGATAATAATCATGTTCAAAAAGGTCACCTATGCTCTATTTTGAACCCAATACCATCTGACTTGAATAATAGTGCACCAACCCACCAAGCCACACAGCCTGTTAATCATCACCCGTGTTTTAAGCAAAACATAGTCATTTTCATTTTCTTGGCATTAAGCATGTTTACGCAATACTGCACATCATGCTGCATTGTGCTGCAAATCTGCTAAAAGATGAATGGAAAAACAGAAATTTAACTGGGAATCTGAAATAGATCACTATAAAGCCATAGACATACAGTAGTAATAGGGTAAGTGAGCTATGTAACAGCAGTTCAGTTTGCAATTATCTGTACAACATGTAAAACACAGCTGCGTTATCCCTGACCTTGTAGCTCAATCTGTTAAAATCTTTGAAAACATTTATTTTTGGTTCACATGGTCCTGGGTTCAAATACAGCTGTGTCTAGCATTTAAAATACAAATATGTGTACATCACCATTATAAATTGTGATATGTATCACTGTCTCATCACCTATTTATCTACCCAAAGCAATACAGATGGAATGTCTGCTTCTAAATAATGGAAGTCAAAGGCCTACAGCAGTGGTGCACAACCTTTTTGTGGGGAGGGCCACTACACAAATTCTTAATGCATCTGCAGGCCACTTCAAAACATAGTAAGTCATTACGAATTAACAATATGTACAGGTGACTGGCATTTTTACTTAAGACAGCAGCCATGAAATTGCCTGTTTTTTACATCAACTTTGTGTTTAACTTTATTCTGGCTTACAGCCATGACATATTACAAACTCTTGCAGAAAGTTACTACTGTTTACAGACTACAAGTTATAAACAATAAAGAATAGTTACTTCCGCAGCTAAAATTAGAGGTGTGTGCAACTGCAGTCAATTAGGTAAGTAAGCACATGCTGGAAACTTTGCATGACTGGAGTAAGGCATAGTATTTTTTCACTTTTTTTAAACATTTTTGGTTACTCTCTGGGGGCTGGATGGTGTTGCATCGAGGCCCGGATTTGGCCCCGGGGCTGGACGTTTTGCACCACTGGCCTACAGATAGGAACACATTTTAACTATTGCTATTACAAACCTAGAAAGTGCCTAGAATGTCAGGTTATGCATTAACATGAATTCCCAGGGGAAATTGAAGTATGTATTTCAAATGTGACCCTGTAATATAAGACTTCAGCATACAATGATTTGCCAGTGATATTACAGACACCCACAGCTGTATAAGTAACAGACATACATGGAGGTTGTGCTAGAAGCAATGGTTGCCAGCACACACATTCCAGATGACTACCATGACATAACACATGAGACTTGGCAGTTGATCAAGTAGTTGACATAATGGTTAATGTCCCCCTACCTTGTTCTAGGATACATCAAGCATGTTGCCTTTTACTCTGTTAATGATACATTTGGCTAACATACTTACCTTAAACACATACCTTACTTCCAGTGGGATGGGTTTCCTCAGTCTGGGTCTGGCTCTTCATAAAGTCTGTCGCAGGTCCCACAGTTACTCCTGCCACAGATCCCACAGTTACCCTTCTGTGTTGTTGTCCTGCAGTCTTCTGCCTCTCTGTCTATGCCTATTGCCAGTAGCAGCAGCTTCAGCCTGTAGCACACACACATCTGTGTGTAAAATGTAGCTGCTGCAAACATTTTGTCTATGCTGATGTATTTGTACCCCACTAATTTTCATGCCAATATATGAGAAAAGGGATGGAATCTTCATTGAGGCCTTATCTCTTGTTGAGTTGTTGCATGGGAATGGCTGATTATACTGCAAATCAGCTGTGTAGGCTGCATGCAGTGTTCCTGAACCACAGATTGGTTCAGAGGTGATCACCTGCTAATGAGAACCATCTTAAAAAGGCAAACTTCTAGCTAGGGGAACTAGTGTGTATGAGAGTTACTTCTTATGTCTAACACATTGACACATTACTTGTATAGCAGTATTTTTTGACAGACGAGCATTGTACTCCATTATGTATGTATCCATTTTGTTTCCAACATGATGTATATGTTTGAATATACTTAGAGAGAATGGGATTCCATCCCTATAATACTGTATGATAACTAGGTACACAGGTCTCCTGGCTACTTTCCTTGATAACAGTTTTAATAGTACACTGCTATTTTGTTGGCACTATTGTTTATATATATAATTTGGGGGGGGGTGGTTCCTGCTATAGGGCACACTACAATGGACTCCTCTGTTGGGTGTGTGAGCATGCATGAGTATCTGTCATGGCACAAACAGGAATATGTCACTATCACTACAGTCCTAGTTGCATCCACACCGTTTGTATGTTTGGCCCACTGTTGAATATGAGATGTGTAATCAGGCAGTGAATACTGATAGCCTTCTTTTACTGATGTATGTATACATAGTTTACTTGTATGTATGTGATCCTTACATTTGTTCTTATGTCTTTGTATTTCAGAAACTATTATGCATGTGCCACCATTTTCTGAGGTAGAAAATTACCTCATCATTGTGGCTTTGTGACAAAATTACCAGGTCATGCTGTCCCAAGGGAGAGCAAATAGTTCAGAATGTGCAGCTCTGTGGGATGAACTGGTGCATAACATCAATGCCAAGGATCACCACAATTGTACCTGTGTGCAGGTGTGACAGTGTGCCATGGATATGATAAATGCAGCAACAAGACGTGCAGCTGATGTGGCCAGGGATCATTAGGTCACTGGTGGTGGGCCTGCAGCAGAAGCTCCTCTCAAAGAATTCCTGGCAAGCATTGCTACACAGGACAGCTCCCAGACACCCATCAGCCAATATGTTGTGGACGTGGGGGCCACCCATTCCTCTTAAGAGGAGCTTCCAGGTATGCTTAGTTCGCTCAGCAGTACAATACTGTTGCATTCATCCTGTCAAGATGTATATAGTTTTACATGTGTGAGGTGTTTTTTTTTGGGGAAAGTAAGTTAGCTGCAGTTTTAAGCTCATGTAGAGATTGTCACCCACATACCTTTTAACATAGCAGTTACTGTAGATGTCAAGATCTTTGGATGTATTAACCTTGTTATACTTTAATACATGGTGCTGTTGCCATTACCTCTCCCTCAACTTTTCAGGACCATCAGGAATTGGAAGAGGCTGTGCTCCAGTTGCTGGTAAGCAGAAAACTGTTACATCAGGGATGTAGATATATTTCAATGTATTAGCTAAAGTGACATCCCAGGCCTGCTGTCTGGATTGATGTACTGTCTGGATGATCGTCAACTGTACATATATTTTCTGAATGTCCAAGGATTAGACTCATACCTCTGCCTTGTAGGTATGACCATAATGACTGAATTGAAATTATTGTCAGGACATTACAGATTGCCATAACTCTCAACTGTGCAGATTTTTGCAGAATGTCCACAGTGTACATAATTTATTTTTGCTCATTAGATTCTTGTTTACTGAATAATATTTTCCAAATAATTAGAGATTGGGGTTAGAAAATAATGTCCATATGTCCTACTCTGTGAGGTTGAAAGGTATACAAGTCGTAATAGTGTAATAATGAAAGCAGTGTATACGGCTTGACAGATATTTCACCATAGTACTACAGAGAATATTAGTGCAAGTATTAATGTGTTGTTTTTTGCTTTTTATCACAGGTGACCAGGGAGGTTGGTCTCTGTCCCCTCCTGATTCAGTGTCTCTTCAGACTCTAATGATGATGGTGGCCAAATTGTGGCACAGCTGGGGGTTATAGGGGCTGAATCAGACACAGAGGTTGACATCCCTTCTTCACCCTCATTATCACCTTACACAGCCAGTATGCCTATGCATACCCAGTCCCCTGAGGCCACAGATGTTGGACAGTTGGAGGGTGGGCACATTGAACAGGGAAGTGTGGCTACTGTGGCTTCAGTGACTGTTGACACTGGCCATAGCCAAACTGTTGGCTAGGTTCCACACAGGTGGATTGATAAGGGTGCTCATAGGAGGCTTGCTGTCCCTCCAACACCTGTTGCAGGTGTCTCATCAAGTGTCACTTGGCATATGTTTACTGCCATCATGGAGACATAGGCACATTCCAAAAGGAACTCCTGACTAATGCTCAGTGCTATGGATGCAGCACAGTATGACATCCGTGACTGCCTTCACCATGTTGCTGATACCCTGGATCAGTTGACTGACACAGTTGAAAGAGGTAGGTGCGAGACAGATCACACACTATCTGTCTTGGAATGTACATTGCCTTTGATGGAATGCTGATTGGAGTTGAGTGTCAGCCTCATGGGCGTAGGTCAGCAACTCCATCTGCTGAGAGTCCATGTAGCCATGCACAATCATGCTCCTGTAGTCGTAGTACATCCAGTGCTCCAGAGGTGAGTGTGTTGTGCACACCAAAACATAGCAGGCCATGGGCTCATGGTCCTGGGCATTCCCATGGAGGACACTTGCCCAGCAGATATCAGTCACCCTCAGGTAGTAGCACCTGGCAGAGCTAGTTCTCATGTTTGGGGGCAGAGATGATGAACCGTCAGCTCTACCATGCATGGCTCACAGCTGTCCAACATACAAACTAGTAGGACTAGCACTGAGCTTGGCTGTGTTCATGCAGACACTCACACACCACTGCCACTTGGCACCTACAGACACACAGGCAACATTTCCATGGTCCATGTTACCTGCTTCCCTTCCTGATTCACACACATGCTTGCCAACCTACTGGGTCAGCGTAGGCCTTTTGCACCTCCACACAACACCCTGTACAAGTGATGATACCTGTGCCACATCTTTATCATCTTTCTCGCGGATGCAGGGAAATAAAGCTACGAGTCTGATGCACTGGGTAACTACCTGCATTAATATGAATTCCTTTCATCCCTCTGAGCTGTTGACATGCTACTTGTACTGGTTATTTGCAGATATTGTATTTCAGCATTTATACTGTGGATAGCATGATAATTTGTGTACGTTACAATAGATGCTGTTGTAAGGGATGTGGAGTCCCACAGTGAAATGTGTCTCATGGAAATGTTTACATTAAACTTTCAGGATTGTGTAGTACAAAGCTATGGGTACACATCTACAATCAACCCATCAGCATCAGAGCACAGGATTGTATGTTAGCACAGAAGACATATATGTCATCAGAAAGGTAATACAGTATAGGTTCATAGGTTCATAGGTGTTTACTAGGCTAATAAACACAAGGGCTTCTTTAAGCCTAGACATGCATCACAAATCTCTGACAAGGTCTGATACCCTTGATAAGTGCAAGCAGGGGTTTGGAAGATGAAACATTTACAAGCAGGGGCCCAAGAGATGAACCATTTACAGTTTCCCTGTGTCCATTAGATACATAGCTCCCAAACCAAGGATGAATGTCCTGTTCCCCATCCAATTGTGTAACTTGCACTTGATTTGCATTAAGGTGGAACTCTGCTTCACATGGATGGGGAGCCTGTTCCATATTGGGTGTAGTCTCTGGGATACATACCTGTGTCTCCAGCATGTTCTATTTATACCACAGGCAAGATGTAGGTCTGCAGAATGGGTAATTCTCTGCTGTTTGTTTCATGGATATGTAGGAGGGCTACAGTGGGATCTGACAATGCCCTGTCTGGCAGGCATACATCTTCCCTCCAAACCTGTAGGAGACAGAATGCAGGGATATGGCCTTGATGTAGTCTGCATAGGACATTTTACTTATGCCCTGTATTGATTTAGTGAGGAACTTCTGTGGATGTTCCAATTGTTGGATATGCCTAGTTAGCTACATAACAAAAGGGGCATTGCACTCAATGATAGGTCTGATGAATGCTGAATACAGTGGAACAATGACTTCCTTGGACTTAGATGCCATACCTTTGTTTATAAGTTGTGCAACATAGAATGATTTCCCCAGTAGTGTAGACATGTGACAGCCAAAGGCTACATTACTATCTATGTGTGTCCCTAAGTCCCTGACTACTGGGTCAACTGTTAGAGGTGTGCTGTCAATGTGATAGTTATCAGGGGTGGATTACTTCCCATGGATAGTATTGTGCATTTCTTGGCATTTAGCGTTAGTCCACAGCTCTGACACCAGTTGTATGTCTGTGTCAGCCATTCCTGGAGAATATTTGTGTCAGTGTGGGATTCAATGACAGCTCCTAATTTAGTTTAGTTTGATGAGAGAGCTGTTATCCTGCTGTGTGCTGCACCTCCTAAGTTTTACATGAGTTTCTTCCTTCTATTATACAGCCTATCAGCTCTGTGATTCCATCAGGATGATTTAATTTTGAGTTAGTTCTGTACTTCTCCCTGGTGGGTATGGCTGCCTCTATGCAGCTAGTAACATGCTCATTCAGGGTTTCTGTGAACACTTCTGCATAGGCTGCAGCATTCTCAGTTGTTATGGGGGCTTGACATTTTGCCAGGTTATTACCCAAGCCTTAGAGTAGTTGCTGAATATTACATGTTTAGCTGGGGGTCCATGTTTTATTTTTACTTCAAAGGAGACCACTTTGTGTTTGGACCTTACCAGGGAAGACATTAGAGTAGGAGTTATGCATGACTCTCCAATATTGGTGAGGATCAGATCCAGTATGTTTGCAGCTCTGGTTGGTGTATTGGCTATCTGGTCCAGAGAGTTTGTGTTTACAAAATCCAGGAATCTCTGTGCCTGTATGTTTGCTTTTTTATAGGATTCCCAGTTAATAGTGGAGTAATGAAAGTCAGTCATGAATAAGGTATTGGGCTGGATGGTTAGTGTTTCTAATAAGTTTAAATACATGGTATGTATTTCCTGGGTCATACAGGGGGGCTATAGCTTGCATGGAAGTAGTATTGGGTCTTGCCTATGGTGATTTAAACATTGAGCAGCTCAAGTGCATTGTCCTGTTTGACCAACCTTGAAGTATATTTAGTTTTGATGTACATAGAGACACTTCCAACTTTAGTCCCTGCCTGTGAAGTAGCCAGTCTAAATGTGTGGAATGAGTAATAACCTTGCACTGTTGGTGTGCTCTTCACAGCTTTAAGCCATGTGTCAGTGACCAAACAGATGTTGGCACTCTAGGGAGAAGACATCTTCTAAGGAGTGGAGTTTTTTTGTTTAGACTCCTAGCATTTAACAGTAATACCTTCAGATTTTCTTGTTTTTGACTTGCTATCTGAAGTAGTTTCAGATTGGCATTGGCTACAAAGGGCACTATGGGGGAAGAGAGATTTAGCTAATATTCAAAAGCCTAGAAGGGAGAGATGCAGACCATCCCTGCCAAATCAGCCTAGTCTGTTGAACATCTCCTTCCATGCTGACAAATATTGCACCCCCTTAGAATGACACCTGAAACCAAGCCAATTATTAACATCAATAATCTTTGTTCATATTGTAGCATCATCCTTGGAGAAGGTGAAATGTTGCTCAATGCTAGGCTCACACCAACCTGGGACACATATTCCAAGAGCTCAAACATGTCTCTCTAAGTACAGTCTAGGGAGGTATGTGCAGGTCATGTACTCCCACATGGACTATGACTGAGTCATATTGTAGGATCATAGGAAGTTGGTAATCTAATGGCCCTAGGGCCCTTATAAGTCTAGTTAAGTTCTACCCTTATTTCCACAATCAGCACCAATTGCCCCTGTCCAAGAGGGACACAGATGGAACCCCTGGAGTGAATTCACAGTTACACATCCTATCGTACACATTGCGTTTGAAGCAGGCCAATGAGGTGTTCTGTTTGACGTGAAGTGGGATTCCATTCCAAAGGTGTGGAAACTTCTGAGAGACAAATTGGACCCCCCAGCATGTTCTATTAATGTCACATAACAGGCTAAGGTCTTTAGAGTGAGTAACGCATGTACCATTTGATTTGTGGATATACAGCATTTTCAATAAAGCATGGTCAAAGATTGCCTTATATGCAAGGCATAGATCACCTCTGAGTAGTCTGTATGAAACAAAATAAAGTGACAGTGATTTCAGACGATCCACATAGGACAGATGCTGAAGACCTTGAATTATTCTTGTGAGGAACCTTTATGATCTCTCCAATTGCTGCAGGTGCTTGGAAAGGTACATACCAAAAGGGGCATTGCATTCCGCTATTGGCCTGATGAAGGGAGAGTACAGAGAGGTTATAATTTATTTTATTTTCTGGATGCAATGGCCGTACTTATGAGATGAGCAATATAGAATGTTCTTCTTACCACTGTGGAGACATGGTGATCAAAGGTAAGGCTGCTGTCAACCTGTGTGCCCAGGTCTCTCACCAGTGAGTGCATAATCAGGGTTTTGTTACTGATGTGATTGTTAACAGGAACATCTCACTAATTGAGAGGGATGATAATAAATCTTTTTGCATTGAGTTAAGGTCGTGACTTTAGCATCAGTTATTTGTTTGTGTAAAACTCTCTTGTAGAATATTAACATTGTTTGGAGATTGTATGACTGCTGCCAGTTTGCAGTTATCAGCAAACGTGAGCCACAGACCTTTAGTTTTAGCTTGTACTTTGGAGAAATAGATTCCAAACACTACAGGTGCCAGGACAGATCCCTGTGGAACACCACTGGTTACACATCTGCTTTTGGAGGTGCCTTCCCCTTTTTTGACTATATGGGCTCTATCAGTGAGCCAGTTAACGACCCATCTAACAATATAGGCTTATAAATGTCTTAGGGCAGATAGCCTAGTATAAACCTATGAACCTATGAACCTATGAACATGGATGGGGAGCCTGTTCCATATTGGGTGTAGTCTCTGGGATACATACCTGTGTCTCCAGCATGTTCTATTTATACCACAGGCAAGATGTAGGTCTGCAGAATGGGTAATTCTCTGCTGTTTGTTTCATGGATATGTAGGTGGGCTACAGTGGGATCTGACAATGCCCTGTCTGGCAGGCATACATCTTCCCTCCAAAGCCTGTAGGAGACAGAATGCAGGGATATGGCCTTGGTGTAGTCTGCATAGGACATTTTACTTATGCCCTGTATTGATTTAGTGAGGAACTTCTGTGGATGTTCCAATTGTTGGATATGCCTAGTTAGCTACATAACAAAAGGGGCATTTCACTCAATGATAGGTCTGATGAATGCTGAATACAGTGGAACAATGACTTCCTTGGACTTAGATGCCATACCTTTGTTTATAAAGTGTGCAACATAGAATGATTTCCCCAATAGTGTAGACATGTGACAGCCAAAGGCTACATTACTATCTATGTGTGTCCCTAAGTCCCTGACTACTGGGTCAACTGTTAGAGGTGTGCTGTCAATGTGATAGTTACCAGGGGTGGATTACTTCCCACGGACAGTATTGTGCATTTCTTGGCATTTAGCGTTAGTCCACAGCTCTGACACCAGTTGTATGTCTGTGTCAGCCATTCCTGGAGACTATTTGTGTCAGTGTGGCATTCAATGACAGCTCCTAATTTACTTTAGTTTGATGAGAGTGATGTTATCCTGCTGTGTGCTGCATCTCCTAAGTTTTACATGAGTTTCTTCCTTCTATTATACAGCCTATCAGCTCTGTGATTCCATCAGGGTGATTTAATTTTGAGTTAGTTCTGTACTTCTCCCTGGTGGGTACGGCTGCCTCTATGCAGCTAGTAACATGCTCATTCAGGGTTTCTGTGAACACTTCTGCATAGGCTGCAGCATTCTCAGTTGTTATGGGGGCTTGACATTTTGCCAGGTTATCACCCAAGCCTTAGAGTAGTTGCTGAATATTAAATGTTTAGCTGGGGGTCCATGTTTTATTTTTACTTCAAAGGAGACCACTTTGTGTTTGGACCTTACCAGGGAAGACATTAGAGTAGGAGTTATGCATGACTCTCCAATATTGGTGAGGATCAGATCCAGTATGTTTGCAGCTCTGGTTGGTGTATTGGCTATCTGGTCCAGAGAGTTTGTGTTTACAAAATCCTGGAATCTCTGTGCCTGTATGTTTGCTTTTGTATAGGATTCCCAGTTAACAGTGGAGTAATGAAAGTCAGTCATGAATAAGGTATTGGGCTGGATGGTTAGTGTTTCTAATAAGTTTAAATACATGGTATGTGTTTCCTGGGTCATACAGGGGGGCTATAGCTTGCATGGAAGTAGTATTGGGTCTTGTCTATGGTGATTTAAACATTGAGCAGCTCAAGTGCATTGTCCTGTTTGACCAACCTTGAAGTATGTTTAGTTTTGATGTACATAGAGACACTTCCAACTTTAGTCCCTGCCTGTGAAGTAGCCAGTCTAAATGTGTGGAATGAGTAATAACCTTGCACTGTTGGTGTGCTCTTCACAGCTTTAAGCCATGTGTCAGTGACCACACAGATGTTGGCACTCTCTAGGGAGAAGACATCTTCTAAGGAGTGGAGTTTTTTGTTTAGACTCCTAGCATTTAGCAGTAATACCTTCAGATTTTCTTGTTTTTGACTTGCTATCTGAAGTAGTTTCAGATTGGCATTGGCTACAAAGGGCACTATGGGGGAAGAGAGATTTAGCTAATATTCAAAAGCCTAGAAGGGAGAGATGCAGACCATCCCTGCCAAATCAGCCTAGTCTGTTGAACATCTCCTTCCATTCTGACAAATATTGCACCCCCTTAGAATGACACCTGAAACCAAGCCAATTATTAACATCAATAATCTTTGTTCATATTGTAGCATCATCCTTGGAGAAGGTGAAATGCTGCTCAATGCTAGGCTCACACCAACCTGGGACACATATTCCAAGAGCTCAAACATGTCTCTCTAAGTACAGTCTAGGGAGGTATGTGCAGGTCATGTACTCCCACATGGACTATGACTGAGTCATATTGTAGGATCATAGGAAGTTGGTAATCTAATGGCCCTAGGGCCCTTATAAGCCTAGCTAAGTTCTACCCTTATTTCCACAATCAGCACCAATTGCCACTGTCCAAGAGGGACACAGCTGGAACCCCTGGAGTGAATTCACAGTTACACATCCTATCGTACACGTTGCGTTTGAAGCAGGCCAATGACGTGTTCTGTTTGACGTGAAGTGGGAGTCCATTCCAAAGGTGTGGAAACTTCTGAGACAAATCGGACCCCCCAGCATGTTCTATTAATGTCACATAACAGGCTAAGGTCTTTAGAGTGAGTAACGCATGTACCATTTGATTTGTGGATATACAGCATTTTCAATAAAGCATGGTCAAAGATTGCCTTATATGCAAGGCATAGATCACCTCTGAGTAGTCTGTATGAAACAAAATAAAGTGACAGTGATTTCAGACGATCCACATAGGACATATGCTGAATTCAAGGTCTTCAGCATCTGTCCACATAGGACAGATGCTGAAGACCTTGAATTATTCTTGTGAGGAACCTTTCTGATCTCTCCAATTGCTGCAGATGTTTGGAAAGGTGCATACCAAAAGGGGCATTGCATTCCACTATTGGCCTGATGAAGGGAGAGTACAGAGAGGTTATAATTTATTTTATTTTCTGGATGCAATGGCCTTACTTATGAGATGAGCAATATAGAATGTTCTCCTTACCACTGTGGAGACATGGTGATCAAAGGTAAGGCTGCTGTCAACCTGTGTGCCCAGGTCTCTCACCAGTGAGTGCATAATCAGGGTTTTGTTACTGATGTGATTGTTAACAGGAACATCTCACTAATTGAGAGGGATGATAATAAATCTTTTTGCATTGAGTTAAGGTCGTGACTTTAGCATCAGTTATTTGTTTGTGTAAGACCCTCTTGTAGAATATTAACATTGTTTGGAGATTGTATGACTGCTGCCAGTTTGCAGTTATCAGCAAACGTTGTGAGCCACAGACCTTTAGTTTTAGCTTGTACTTTGGAGAAATAGATTCCAAACACTACAGGTGCCAGGACAGATCTCTGTGGAACACCACTGGTTACATGTCTGCTGTTGGAGGTGCCTTCCCCTTTTTTGACTATATGGGCTCTATCAGTGAGCCAGTTAACGACCCATCTAACAATATAAGGGTTGATACCTAGCTGGGTGAGTTTTTCAATGATGCCTGAGTGGGAGATATTGTCAAGCACCTTGGCTAAGTCTAGGTAGGCTGTATGCACAGATTTTCGCCCTCATCCAGAGCCTTGGTGACTGTCTCGAAGAAGTCCACAATGTTTCACAGGCATTATCTCCATTTGACAAATCCAAACTGAGTAGGGGCATGTGTTTGGAGCTTACCTATATCTTTGTTGATAAAGTCCATGATGATTTGCTCCATGGCCTTACAGATAAGGCTAGTCAGGCTAATAGGTGTGTAGCTTCCAGGGTCAGTGGAAGCACCACCTTTGTGCAAGGGAATAACGGTGGCCATTTTTCATTCATCTGGGACAAAGCCAATGCTTAGATTATGATTGAAAAGAGTACCCAGTTGTGTTGCTAATTCTTGTTGGAGCCCATGTAAGACACAGCCTGGGATACTATCAGGTCCCATAGATGCTGTGTTTTTGGCCTTAAAGAGGGCATTTACGACTTGCTCTTTAGAGATACAAGGTCAAGGATAGGTGGTAGGGATATCATGGGGTAAGTGTGGCGGAGAAAGGGGAGTGAAGTTTTCACAGAACCTGTCAGCTTTCACAGAACCTGTCAGCTAACAGGTTAGCTATGCCCACAGGCTCAGCATATGTGGTATCATTAACTGCCAGTTCGCCACAAATCTGGTTATTTCCTTTTAAGTTACAGATGTAACTAAAGAATGCCTTATGGTTGTCCTTTGTTGAGGAATTCAATTTTGATTCATAGATTACTTTTGAGGACTTTACAAGACATCTTATTGGCTTGTTTAAGCTGAGGAGGGAGTGTTTCCAGTTTAGGGCTCACTCCCTCTCACTCTTAGACAGCAATTTCTTTCTGTTATTGTAAAGTCTGTTAATGACAGTTGGCCAGCAGGCAGATTTGCTCTTCCTTGTGGAGCTTGTTTTGGTTCTATCAGGTACAGCTGAGTCAATGAAGTTAAACAGGTGATTGTTTAAAGCATTGGTGTAGAATTCCTCATAGTTGCCAGCTCCATCTGAGGTGGGAGGTGCAGGACAGCTATTTATACCATCCAGTAAGAGGCAATGATGTGCTTTGGAGAAGCGTTTTAATTTATTTGCTGCTGGGGGGGGGGGGTTGGTGTAATAGTTACTTCAAATAAGACATATCTGTGGTTAGATCTCACTAGGGAAGACCTCACAGTGTGAGTGCTACAGTGATCTCCCATATTGGTAAGCACCAGTTCCAAGATGTTGGCTCCCCTTGTGGGAGTGTCAACCAGCAGGTCCAGTGCACTGGAGTTAACAAAGTTGAGGAACCTTTGGGCAGGTAAATTGCAGCATGAGTACTTTACCTGTTCAATAGATGAGTAGTTAAAGTTGCCCAAAGCCAGGGTGTTTGGATGCATCTTGATAGACTCAAGTAGATCCAAACAGGCAGACTGGGTGTCATGATTCATGCAGGGGGTCCTGTAGCTGACAAATTACTTGAATAGATGTCCTACCAACACCTAATTTCACCTGAAGTATCTCCAGGGAATCATACTGTTTAACCAGTCTGGAGGTGCATTTATCTTTAATGAATATCTATACACCATCCCCTTTAGTTTTCGCACATTCAGTTTGAGGTCTGAACATGTGGAAGGAAGTGTAGCCCAATATGGTTGGTGTGTTCTCCACAGCTGTGACCCAGGTCTCCTTGACTGCACAAATGCGTAAGTGTTCCAAGGTGAGGACTGCTTCCAGTGTGTGCAGTTTTGTGTTAAGAATCCTAGCATTTAGCAGCACAACCTTGAAGTTGTTATATGGAGTTTTCATGTCTGGAATTTTGTCCTTGAGACATTGCCTAAAAAGGGCACTATGGGGGTGGTAAGAGCCTTTGTCAGTAGCAGAAATCCCAGGGATGACAGATGAAGACCATCTCTGGCAAAGCATCGAGGTCTGTCAATCATGTCATCACAGGCTGACAGATACTGGATCCCCATGGAATGACACCAGAAACTAAGGCAATTATTGAAGTCAATCATTTTCTGTTTGTATTGGGGCATAATCCTAGGTGAAGGTTAAATGCTGCTTAAGGCTAGGGACATGCCAGCCTGAGACACATAGTCCAAGAGTTCAGTCATGTCTCACTTCATATAGTCCAGAGAAGTACATCTCAAGTCATTCACACCATGGAATGTGACAGAGTCTCAACACTACCTGTTTTTGGGATATGTGAGTGCATGATGTGTGATATGGTGGATCATGGCACCTGGCAGACAGCTGACCGTGACCTTCTCCTTATCCAGCCTGGTGAGAGGGACATCTGTGGGTCTCACAATGGAATCACCTATGATTAATATGTTTTTTAGTGTTTTGATTTAAGGGCTTAACAGGTGAGACACTAGTGCAAGAACTATTATGTGTGTTGTGTTCTGCAGTGGACATATTATATGTAGTATGCTAAAGTTTCTTTTGGGAGGTCTCTGGTATTTATGTATGTTTGTGGTGAGGACCTCTGCATATGTAGGTATGTGTGATGTGGGTTTGGGTGAAATGGGAGGTGATGTATGCAGGGTGACAACCTGCCCATTGTCATATGTACTGACTGCTGTACAAGAGACCATATATTCCAGGCTGCTGATATAGTTGCATCTCTGACATGTTGAGTTTGTGTTACTTGTGGTCCAATGACATAAGTGTGTCTATACTGCGATGGATCCTAGCCCTGATAAGCAACTAACTGTGCCTTTCCCCTTACTCAGATTAGTGAGAGGGACATTATTGTGTCTCACAATGGAGTCTCCAATAACTAGAATGTTGGATTGTGTGGTGGCTTGGCTTATGAGCTTATAGGTTGAGCCTCCATGAGATGTAGCTCTACTTGTTGATATGTGTGTTGTTTTTACAGAGTACATTGGGGGCTGCTGAGGGTATTTGTTATCTGTAATTTGTCTGAGGTCTTTGTGATTTATGAAGGTAAGATTTCAGTGCCTCAGTATAAGACTGCTTTGCATTCTGTCTGATGGGTGCAGTGTGTGTACTAATGACTACCTTATTGACATTAGGATTACTTTCATGTGAGAGCTTTGACTCCAGTGCACTTGTGTAAATGCACCTTTTATGTACCATATCAGTTTGTTTGAGAATAAAATGGCTGTCATGAGGAAATTCCTACATTGCCTCAAGATGCCCATATTCACCAAGGTGGTAATGGTCACAGTAGAAAAGTTCATATCCATGACAACAGACCCTTTTTTATTGATTAAACAGTTGTATTGAGGATATCAATGTCACAGGTATCTGTCTTGCAGCAATGGGGATAGTGCTTGTTAGTGCAGGCTAGTTGTCCTGTGTACAGCTCGATATTGGAGTAAATTCCATTGTGCTTTCCCAGGAAAAAATGTCACTCAAGGTGTCTCAATCTGTACAGAGGACTGCCAAACACTGGAGGGGAAACTAATACATAGACCCAGAAAAGTTAAGAATGAAGTATGTATGCAGTTATTTTGAAATTAGAAACAAATCAAGCAGTGTTTACTGAAAATAAAAAAAAATACTTTGTCAAGAATGCTGAAAAGAGGGGAATCTCATGAATGGCTACTGCCTGGCTACTACTACCACTGCTAGTCTCACAATGGCCTCACTTTGCTGGTGTAGAATGCTCCTTTTCTTTTTCTCTCACCAGAAGCAAAATGTTAGCACCAATCCCAAAATAAGAAGCAGGCCACAGCCTGCTTGGTGATCCACAGTCTCTTCACAGATGATGCAAGAGTCTGTAGGCTTGTTGTAGCCTTTTCCAGCCTTGAATAGCAACCAGACCAATCATTTTTTGTGTATTATGCCTTGGGTTCTGAGGTTGCTAGGATTTGACTAGGGCACTGATCTGATGGTGATTAGGGTCACAGCTTTTGCATCCTAACATAATGTTCAATGTCAGGTGACATAGATGTCCAAGGTTCCTATGATGTGACTAGGATACTGACCTGATGGTGATTAGGAACACAGCTGCTGCATCACAATATAATGTTCAATGTCAGGTGACATAGATGTCCAAGGGTCCTATGATGTGACTAGTGTACTGACCTGATGGTGATTAGGAGCACAGCTGCTGCATCACAATATAATGTGCAATGTCAGGTGACATAGATGTCCAAGGTTCCTATGATGTGACTAGGGTACTGACCTGATGGTGATTAGGAGCACAGCTGCTGCATCACAATATAATGTACAATGTCAGGTGACATAGGTATCAAGGTTCCTAAGATGTGACTAGGTTACTGACCTGATGGTGATTAGGAACACAGCTGCTGCATCCTAACATAATGTTCAATGTCAGGTGACATAGATGTCCAAGGGTCCTATGATGTGACTAGGGTACTGACCTGATGCTGACTAGGAGCACAGCTGCTGCATCACAGTATAATGTTCAATGTCAGGTGACATAGGTGTCCAAGGGTCCTATGATGTGACTAGGGTACTGACCTGATGGTGATTAGGGTCACAGCTTCTGCATCCTTACATAATGTTCAATGTCAGGTGACATAGATGTCCAGGGGTCCTATGATGTGACTAGGGTACTGACCTGATGGTGATTAGGGTCACAGCTTCTGCATCCTAACATAATGTTCAGTGTCAGGTGACATAGATGTCCAAGGGTCCTATGGTGTGACTAGGGTACTGACCTGATGATGATTAGGGTCACAGCTTCTGCATCCTAACATAATGTTCAGTGTCAGGTGACATAGATGTCCAAGGGTCCTATGATGTGACTAGGGTATTGACCTGATGGTGATTAGGAGCACAGCTGCTGCATCACAATATAATGTCCAATGTCAGGTGGCATAGATGTCCACGGGTCCTATGATGTGATTAGGGTACTGACCTGATGGTGATTAGGAGCACAACTGTAGCATCACAATATAATGTGCAAAGTCAGTTGACATAGATGTACAAGGGTCCCATGATGTGACTAGGGTACTGACCTGATGGTGATTAGGAGCACAGCTGCTACATCACAATATAATGGGCAATGTCAGGTTACATAGATGTCCAAGGTTCCTATGATGTGACTATGGCATTGACCTGATGGTGATTAGAAGCATAGCTGCTGCATCACAATATAATGTTCAGTTGTCAGGTGACATAGATGTCCAAGGTTCCTATGATATGACTAGGATATTGACCTGATGGTGATTAGGAGCACAGCTGCTGCATCACAATATAATGTTCAATGTCAGGTGACATAGATGTCCGAGGTTGGTCTAGCAAGGTCCACAGTGGCAGTGATTCATGATAGGTAACAGTTTCACAGCAATTCATACAGCCTGCTCTTCAACAGGGTAATGGAGGTGATCTGTTTGACATGGATGTGAGGCCTACTGCAGAGGAGTGGCCACCTTTGGGAGATGTCCCTGTCTCTCCAGCATGTCCTAGGTATGTCATACTGCACATTTAGGTTCCCAGAACACAAAACTGTAGTCCCACATTACTTCACACAACATCCATTTGCTGTCTGTTTGACAGACATTGTAGCTTTGCAAGGCCATAGTACTTAGTGCAAAGCTGAACAAGTTTTCTTTGCATGCAAAGACATCCGCATCTTCTCTGCAAAGAGTGCCTACAGAGAGTGTGTTTAACGCTGTGAACCTCAAAGGTGTAGCAGTATGACCCTAACTTTGCTGAAGTTGTACATTGTCACAATTGTAAGTATGCTCTTGTAACCCTGCCAAAAACCAGGATTATGATTCAGACAAGTGACATATGCCTGGCAAAGCAAAGTACTCAATCCACCATGTTAGCCCACACTGTCAGGTACTGTTTTACCTTAGAATGCCACCATAAAGTTAATAAAATATTACATTTAAGCACCTGTCAGGCCAATGCCTAATCATGGCCTGTTTTGATGTATACACCAGCACTCATCTATTGCTAATAGCATCAGCAGTGTCTGTTGAAGAGATGCAAACAGTGTCTCATAGGCTGATGTAAAATACTCTTATCATCCACACACCAAGTTTGCTGCAGTGAGAATAGTACCACTGCCTATGTACATTTACAGAACACTGCATAGCACACACACACACACACACACACACCAAGTTGGCTGTAGTGAGAATAGATCCCCTACCTCTACAAGTTGACAGACTAAATAATGCAGAATGCATCGCACATGTCACAGTTCAAGTTTGACATTAACATGGTTTTAAGTAATCTTATGGAAGATGACATCAAAAGGCCTTGTGGAGGACAAGCGTTTGGAGGCCTGCATCACCTGCAAGGCCCAGAACAGTGCAAAACCATGTCAGTTTGGATGTCAGTGTGGGATTCATAGTTGTTCTGTAGGGAGATGCACATACATCAAGGGGGATGGAGTGAGATTAGAACACCTATCTATTAGGTTTTACAGACTATGTAACACAGCACTTTATGCATGTGTGACAGCTCAAGTTTCACATTAATATGGCTTTACTTAATCTTATATTAGATAACATCAGAAGGCCTTGTGGAGGACAAGGATTTGGAAGCCTGCACCTGCATCACCTTCAAGGCCAAAACAGTGCAAAACCATGCTAGTTTAGAAGTCAATGTGAGATTCACCATTGCTCTGTAGGGAGATGCACATACACACCAAGTGGGCTGCAGTATGATTAGAACCTCTACTGATCTACGTTGACAGATGACATAACACAGAACTTAACATACATTCCACAACTCAAGTCTCACATTCACATGGCTTTAGGTAATCTTATAGTAGATGACATCAGAAGGCTTTGTGGATGAAAAGAGTTTGGAGGCCGGCATCAACTGCAAGGGAGAAAAACAGAAAACCCATGCAAGTTAGAGATTCACACTTGCTCTTTTGGGAGATACATACACACATATGCCAAGTGGGCTATAGTGAAATTAGAACCCCTACCTCTTTAGTTTTACACACTATAGATCACAGTACTTAACCCACATGCTACGGCTCAAGTCTGCTTTATAAGTGACTGTAGGCAAACTAATCATAGAGGACATCAGCCCTGTGTTGAACAGCTTGGGAGGCCTGCAGAGTCACATTTGCTTCTTACTGTCATCTGCAGCTGGAAGCCTAGCAGTCAGATAACTGTTTTGTGGACTAGTTATGTGACAACAGTACCCATTTTGGGCATATGTGTCTGTTTGCATTTGGATGGGCAAGCCTGTGTAAAAAATCAGTTTGCCCTGTCAATGGGTGAGCACACAACATTAGACATTACACAACTTGTTAAATTTTTGATGTATGTGTAGTGAAATCCAGCAGACACAGGGGCTGTAGTGAATGTGAGTGTTTTTGCTGGCCTAGATACAAATGTATGGCGTCACAGTATACAAACATATTCATATACTGTCCCGTACATTTTCAAGGTTTCCACATGCTGTCTTAGGGAAATGTGATGTGACTTTCCACTGTCTGAGTGTTTGCAGCACGTACACAGGTATGACTCATAATTATGTGTGTTTCACACTAAATTATCATTTGCTGTCAAATGTGGCATCATTTGCACATGACATGAGAGAAGACTGCCAGAAATCTAAAATTCAGATATCCCAATAGTCCTCCAAATGCAACACATGTTATTCTATGCACTTCCACATTTTGTAAGTGCATTATTTTATTTAATTATTTAACATTTGTTTACCAGGAAATTCCAACTTGGAACAAAGCCAATTTTCAGCAGAGGCCCAGGGAGAAACACTCCAGACATTTGTCTTTGGAATGTGGGAGAAAACAGGAGCACCCTGAGAAAACTCACACAGGCACAGGCAGGACATGCAGACTCCACACAGAAGGCACCCCAGCCAAGAATCGAATGGGAGAACCTCTTGCTGTGAGGCAACAATGCAACCACTGCACCACTGCACCACTGCACCATCCTAATGTTGACTCCTTACTTTTGGTCCTTTGTCCAATATTATATGTGGTGCAGTGCATCTTTGCTCTCCATGATCTGGGTATGCACAGCAATACAGATATACAGACATGCACACAACCTCTCACTCTGTATATATATATATATATATATATATATATATATATATATATATATGTGTGTGTGTGTGTGTGTGTGTGTGTGTGTGTGTGTGTGTGCATGCATGTATATGTATATGTGTATCTATATATAGAGACAGAGACAGAGATGTGTGTATATATATTTATATGGTTTCAATTCATAATCTCGGAATGCTAAAATCTTGAATTTCAACATTTCGAGACCATGAAGCTGAAACTTCAGAATGCTGAAAGTGCATAAGAATGAATTTGAATATCTCAAATCCACGCTTATGCATTTCCGGTACGTTACATGAAGTGTCTGCTTGGGATGGTGTTCGGAATGTCAGGTAACTGAGTATGTGAGCATTTTTCTGACTTGTACGTGTGGGTTAGGTTAGGGAGGTGTAAGTTGACATGTGAGTGGTGGATGTGTTGGTGTTTGTGTGTGTGTGCATACAGGGGACTGCAGAATGTCTGTGTGATTGGTTTCTTTTTTTCTGTTTGTGTGGTCTCGGAGTTGGTATATATATATATATATATATATATATATATATATATATATATATATATATATATATATGGGGGGGTGTGGGTGTAGGGGGGCTTTCCCCACTGCATTTCTGTATTGTAGGTGTGTGCCTGTGTGGTGTTTTGGTGTGTTTATTTGATTTGTGGTGTGGGTGTTGTGGTTTGTGTGTGGTGTGTTGTGTGCTGTGTGTTCAGTATTCTGGTTTTGGCTTTTTAAGTGTCGGTGTTGTGATAGTTTCGGCTTCATGGTCTCAAAATACTGAAATTTGAGATTATGAAGTGAAACCATTTATATATATATATATATATATATATATATATATATATATATATATATATAGATAGATAGATATGTCTATACATTTTTAAAATTGCTTGAGGAGGAACGGATTTGCACTGTGCTCAACTAAGTATACGGGCATACACAGTGACATCTTTTTGGATTGTTTGCACATTGCTAAGCAGTGTGCAAATGGGAGGCATATTGCTTACATCAGAGACTTACTGTTCCATAAACTGACTCCAGCCCACACCTAGCTGTACTTCAGTGTGTTACGCAGTCTGACCTCTGTCCCTTTTTCTGCACTGCTGCACTTCAAGCAAATTGGCTAAGACTTTTTAAATAGATCTTAGATATGTGGCACAGTGTGCAAATGTTTAATTAATCTGTGAAAGAGGTTAATAATAGTATAGTACACACAGAGTCACAGTCTGTAAAACACAACTTATTACTACTTCACATCCAAAATATCTGGATATCTTTGGATTAGCATCCTGAACACCATCACTCAAGCTAACTGCCTGAGCCCTTTGAGTCACAGAAACTGCTTGACAGAATGGGGATCATCCATCACACAATCACCTGCATAAGTATGTAAATTGTTATTTCTCAGTTACCTAACACATACAATGTAAGATCAAATTCTATATTACTGTCCAGAGACTTTGTGGCATACTAACTGTGTGAAATGCTCATCTAGCATAGATGAGTTACTGTTATGGCAGTTACAAGGGGACACTGCTATTTTGAGGGGTGAGGGAACAAACCTCATGTTCTGCTAGGATACACACTACTCTTACTATCATTTAACCTCACTTTCTCACATCTCCCTTGAAATTTGTACCAGTAATTTGTTGGAGTAAGACTGCATGAATATTTCATGCCTGAGGCCTACTAATTACGAATAGGTTCATAGGTTGGTACTAGGCTATTGGCCCTATGACCTATACAAGCCTAGCCAAACAATTCCCAGCATATTTCTTATAGGTTCATAGGTTCATAGGTTCATACTAGGCTATCTGGGGGAACTATACCCATTATTTTGCTGTGCCATCCATTGGTCAAGATTTCTCTTGAACAAGGCCCGGATCTAGATTTTTGAGGTGAAGCATATTCATCAAATCTGGGTTTGAAGCTGGAGTTCTTTCAGTCGGGCAGCATAGGACAGATGTTTGAGACCCCAGCTGCTGCAAGTGTCGGGTCAGATACATTCGAATGGGGCATTGTACTCAATCATTGGTCTGATGAGTGATGATCATGATAAGGTGGGCAATGTAGAAGGTCTTCCTAACTACTTTAGCTACATGGGTGTCGAATGACAGACTACTATCAATCTGGGTCCCAGTCCCCCCTAATACTTTCTCTGTGCAGTGTGGATTGTCACCTATTTGGTAGCTAGGGTAACCTTGTTTTTTTTGGCATTTAACTTTAGGCCATGGCTCTGGCACCAGTTATCCATTTCTGTGAGACCCTCCTGAAGGATATCTGTGTCAGATGACCCTGTGGGTTCTGTCACTCAGCCAGTTTGAAACCCATCTTGTGATGTATGGGTTAACAAAGCTGATGAGTGTGATGTATGGGTTAACATTTAAGCTGATGAGTTTTCAATGATACCGACTGCCTTTCCTCATCAATGGCTTTGGTGACTGTTTCAAAAGTCAACCAAGTTTAGAAGGCATGATCTGCCTTTGACAAAGCCAAACTGGGATGGATCCAAAGTCTGCAAATTCCTATGTCTTTATTTTTGAGGGTCATTATGATCTCTCCATGGCTTTGCAGATAAGGCTTGTCATGATTAAACAGCTGTCCTAGCTGTGGGTTTAATTGTTTGAAGTTTGCACTGAACCTGTCAGCCAGTATGTTGGCAATGTCTGTGTAGATCAGTAATTTCACACATCATTTTGAACTAGTTCTGATCTATCTGGGAGTTTTCTCAAAATTTGCTTTGGATGATTTTTTACTTATAGTGATCTTTGTTGTATAGTTTGTTTATGGCTGGGGTCCACCAGGGCCTTAAAGGAGACCGAATGAGGACCTCCAGCAAGATTTCTGATCTCACCAGTGAGGGGTATACTTCGGTGTTGAACATTGTGCTCCCATGTTCTGATGAGATCAAGTATGTTTTCTCCTCTTGTGTTCCATGGCATTTGAGTTTATGAATTCCAGGAACTTTTGGCTAGGGGTGTTGGGGCTTAGTAGTGTTCCCAGGAACTATATTAAGTCACCTAGTATGATGGTGTTTGGTGATACATTTATTTGTGAGGTGGCCTGTAGCTACAATTTGCAGTGCAGTCTTGCCTATGGTTAATTGCACCTGGATGGTCTCTGCCACCAGTTTTGAGGTGTGTGTGTCCTTGATGAATATGGATACCCATGATAAGAGGTAAAACCTGATAGTGCTGGGGTGCTCTCAGGAGCCTTGAACCAGGTTTCTGTCACTGCACAGACATCGATGTTCTCCATACTTCCCTGGATCCCTGTCTAGCAGGGTGACTGATGTGATCCCCGGGATGAATTTCCTATCTCCCATCCAATCGTCAAGGTTCCTTTTGAAGAGGGCCAAGGAGGCGCTCTGCTTGACATGTATTGGCAGTCTCTTCCAGATTATGGGGAGTCTCTGGGTCAGGAACCTATCCCTCCAGCATGTTTTGTTCATTGTGATGACAAGGTTTAGATCCCTGGAGCATGTGGCTCTGAGGGATTAGGATATCTTTAAGTGGAGCATGTCCAAAAGCTCAGGGTTTGACATGGCCTTGTATGTTAAGCAGAGATCGCCTCTGAGTAGACAATATGACACAGAGTATAGCTGGAGTTTTTTTAGACGGTCAGCATAGGGCATCTGCTTTAGACCTGTGATTCTTTTAGTGAGGTATTTCTGAGGCCTTTCCAGCTGTTGCAGATGTCTTGTGAGGTACATACCAAATGGGTGTTGTACTCTATAATGGGTCTAATGAGGGATGAGTACAGTGAGACAATGACCTCCTTTTTTCTGGATGAAAAGCCAGTACTGATGAGGTGTGCCACATAGAAGGATTTCCTGACTCTTGTGGCGATGTGGTTTTCGAAGGTGAGACCACTGTCCACCTGTGTCCCTAAGTCTCTTATCACACTTTCGGTGTTTAGTGTACTGCCACCTATGTGGTAATTCATGGGTACATGTTTTTTTCCCAAAGGGGATAACTATACATTTCTTGGCATTCAGCTTGAGCCCATGGCTCTGGCACCAAGCATCTGTTTCTGTAAGGTCCTTTTGTAGAATATCCACATCATTTGGGAATTCAATAATGGCTCCAGTTTGCAGTCATGTGCAAAATTTGTTAGCCAGAGTCCCTTACTGTTGGCCTTTATTTCAGAGAAGTAGAAGCCAAACAAGAGCGGTCCCAGGACTAAACCTTGAGGTACTCCACTTGTCACTTGTCTGGAGCTGGATTTGGAGTTGGCTACTTTTACAGTCTGGGTTTTGTCAGTAAGCCAGTTGGCAACCCATCGAGTGACATAGGGATTTATGCCTAGCTTAGTAAGTTTATCTATGATTCCAGAGTGGGGGATGGTGTTGAAGGCCTTGCTGAGGTCCGGATAGGCTGTGTAGACCGCCTTACCCTCAGCCACAGCTCTGGAGACTGATTCGAAGAAATCAATCAGGTTCAGGAGACAAGATCGTCCCTTCACAAACCCAAACTGGGTGGGGTCCAGTGTTTAAAGGTTGCCAATGTGTTTGTTTAAAAGTTCCATGATAATGCGTTCCATGCCCTTGTAGAAAAGGCTTATTAGACTGATGGGATGGTAGTTCCCAGGATCCAAGGTGGATCCCCCCTTGTGGAGTGGGATAACTGTAACTGTGTGCCACTCAGTGGGCATGAAGCCTGAGGTGAGGTTATGATTAAACATGACACTTAGGTGAGGTGCCAGTTCATTTTGTAGTTCACGTAGTACACAGCCTGGGACGTCATCTGGTCCCATGGATGCTGTATTCTTAGCTGAGAGTGCAGTTTCTACCTGTGTGGCCATGATTACTGGAATTTGGCAATCTTTTGGTATTGAGATAGGCCCTTTAGGGGGTGAGAGGGGGGTGAAGTTGGCACTAAATCGATCTGCCAGGATATTGGCAATATCCTTGGGATCAGTATATTTAATGACATTCTGTTGTAGCTCAGAGCAGATCTGAGCATTGCCATTTAGATTCTTGACATAACTATAGAATGCCTTGTGGTTGTCTTTGGAATCTTTGGCAATTTTATTTTCGTAACTAGCTTTGGAGTATTTTATGAGGGATCTCAGCTTCTTACTAAGGCTGGTAAGGGAGTTTTTTGCATCCTGGGATTTTCCTCTTTTCTACAACAGTTTCATCCTTCTGTTGTATAGTTTGTTTATCGTAGGGGACCACCAGATTAGCTTCCTTTTTTTGGAGGAGAGCATCTTGGTTCTATTTGGGATGACACGATTCATGCATGAGTGGATGTGCTCATACAGTGCCTTAGTATAGGATTCAGCAGTCGAACTTTCAGCTCCTGTCTGCATGGGTGCCATGAAGTTTGTCACTTCTTACTTAAGTAGCATGAAGTTGGCTTTGCAGAAGTTTTTTATGGAGGTTTCCTTACTGGGGGGTGGGATGTGGATGTCAAGGGTGATTTGCTTATGGTCAGACCTGACCAATGAGGGGGTGACCACTGGTGTGGAGCATCTATCTCCCATGTTGGTAATGACCAGATCTAGGATATTGGAGCCACTGGTGGGACAAAGGAGACATAATAGTGTAATGGGTGTTTGTAGTCCCATGTGGATGTCATTTCTGTCCAAACAACCCACTATATTTACTTGCGTAATGTACCAGGTCCATAGATACAATGACATATCATAATAATCCACAAGAATACAGTGTAGGTTATGGACTTACCTTGCAAATGTAGCTGTTGACATAACTGCTGTTCAGGGGTGACTCTGTCTGATGCAAGCAGTATACAACCAATACATGGATAGGTACAGGATGTGTGACTTGGCTGGCATTAATTTTAATATATGTATGTGAGAAGGAGTAAGGTGGTGGTCCCTACGCCCCTAGGATGTCAGTGAATGTGCTATGCAGAGCATGCCTACTTATACATAAAGGGACATCAGCAGGAGGTTCCTCCTATGCATTCTCCTGTGGCTGTGTTTGTGATCACCTATGCACTGGTAGTGGGTATCCCTTCCTTTTCCTGATCCTGCTGCAGATGTTTCTGCAGGATATGATTGTGTGTAGCATAGCACATACTGTGAATATATGTGCACATTTGTGTGGAGTATACTGCAGGGCTCTACCAGGTATATCAAGGCACTGAAACCATGACTTCAGAAGCCCAAACACATGCTTTATGATGTTCCTAGTTTGTGCGTGTGGCTCATTATGACATTTTTCCATGGGTGTATGCATTTCTGATGGGTGTCATCATCCATGGTTCCAGGGCATAGTCAGCATCTCCCAGTAAATGGCCCTGTGGATGTCCCCCCTAGCAAACATCTGGTACAGCTGTGATGTGTGCCAGATATTGGAGTCATGATAACTGCCAGGGTTGCCAGCACACACATTAATGATAATCCCCTGGGCATTGCACATGACTTGACAGTTGATGGAGTGGTATCCCTTGCTGTTAACGTAGAGTCTACCCTGGTCACCAGGTGGTGCCTTAGTGTGTACATGAATGCAATCTATGGAACCCAGTACTTCAGGGAAGTGTGCTACAGTATAGAAGTGTTGCATATTGCTGGCCCTCGCTTCAGGGGAAAGGGAAAAAGATATGTGCTCACTGGCATGTGGGAGCATAGCATCCAGGAATTGGTGGAGTATCCTGAATGCAGATGCTTGTGACACTCTCATCATGTCCCTAGTTGGTCTTTGAAAAGTACTTATAGCTAATATATTAAGGGCTACACACACCTTAGTTTCTGCTGGGATGGGTTCCCTTCTGTTAGCTCTGGCTCTGAGTTGAGGTTGGCAGAACTCACTGAGTACTTGTAATATGTCCCTGTTTACCCTGTAGTGCTCTACAATCTCCAGCTTATGTAGCTCCTGGAAGGTTACCCTGGGCCTGAACACTCTTTCCTTCTCAGCCTAGGCCTATTGTCAGCAGAACCAGCAGCAATGACTTCAGCATCATACCTCTCAACTTCTTAGAGCAAGAAATCTGGACAAAGCCATAAATAGAAGTGGGACAAAGGCCAAAAAACAAGGACAATATTTAAGTATTGTTCTTATAAACTTAAAAAGTTGATAGAATAACAGGTTTTGCATTAGTATGAATTTTCTGAAGGGTACGAAGTCTGGAACTCAAATGTTTGTCATCATTTTCAAACTTTAATCTTTAATGATTTATTACTAATTTGCCAAAAAACATAATTTTATGAAAAATATGAGGCCAAAATCTGGACATTCTGCAAGAATCTGTACAGTTGAAAGGCATGTTCAGCATCTACATAGAGATGTAGAATAGCTGCAGCATCCCCTAGCATTATCTCAGTTAAATTTTCTAAGTCTCTACTCCAATGGTCCAGAGTACTGAGGGAAAATCAGAATGTAGAGTGTATGCATACTTTATACAGTTCTGGTGTGGGTCCAACATGTGGGATTAGGTAATTATGATGCAGTTCACCTGCTTAGGATATAATTGACATGATTTAAAGGCCCAACTTTAGTGTGCAATGCGGTGTTGTGCTCAGTGTTGCGCAGCATAGCATATACAAAACTGTATACTATTAAATGAATATATCTGGTTTTCATTTATAGCTGGCTACGTCATGACAAGGACGTGAATGGTCTGGTCACGTGAACACACTAAGCTATGCCCAAACCATTTGCAGCAAGTGGAGCACTGCACAAACATACACACTAAGCACAAAATACCCTAAAAGTGACATGACACCCCCCCAATGTCATCCACATCCAGTGGGAATATAAACACCATGTAGAAGCCTACATGAAGTGCATATGCATACAAGGTTGCTTCCTTTAGCTATTCCACAAATCCATGGGATTTACCCCTCATTTGCATAATATTCATGCTGACAGCCTGGAAACGACATGGTTCATAGCACTGTAAGCTGGATAACAGCACAAATTCATGACTGTACAGACCCGATCCAAGGTCTTACAGTACATTTGTCTAGAGTACATTATGAGTGTTATTTTACACATTTTTATTTTATTTATATGTTAAGCATGTTTGTGCAATGCAGCACATAGCGCAAA
The DNA here is from genome assembly GCF_019279795.1 of Protopterus annectens. Lineage (NCBI taxonomy): Eukaryota > Metazoa > Chordata > Ceratodontiformes > Protopteridae > Protopterus > Protopterus annectens. The sequence continues at coordinate 56,165,933 of NC_056748.1, read as the reverse complement.
CGTGGAAATTTAAAAAAATGAAAAATTATTAATTTCACATAATCACTGCTGTTTTCAGACACCCACAATGTATGTTTTTAACATTTATGTATGTCATCTTACCTTTTCAAGGGAATTATGTCCATGTTTGTGGACTATTGCATCCCCTTCTTTCAGTATAGACTCCTGTACGTGGAACATTTCTGCATACACTACTGACACAGACATGGAGTCTACACAGATGCATTATGGGTTGTTGGATTGTGCCACCTGGTTAATCTGCATAAAATTCAGTTAATTAATGCAAAATTTGCATTGCACAAAAGGTTCTTTGGCTGCAGCATTTGCAGGTGCATGTGCATTGCTACATTGTGTTTATGCAGTGTGATTTGCACACAATAAAACATTTTGTGTTAGCTTTATTGAATTTCCCTGACATAATTATTATATTATCATATCTATATATAAACTCTCCAGTTGACATTAGTGAAATCATTCATTAGATTAATGTAGCTCAATTTATTAACTATAGTATAACAGAAAAAACAAAAACAATATTTCAGTTATTACATTTTAAACTATTATTTATATAGCTGCACTGAAACTGAAGAGTAAACCAAGTATTGAAAATAATTTGTTAAAATCACATCATGTTATTAATAAAATTAATTTGAGATTCAAACTTGTTGAATGTATTATTTTTATATAATTATATAACATTCCATACTGATTCATAAGAACAATCATTTCAATACGATATTACTTTAAAAAAATACACAGTTTTAATGTCTGGAAATCCTGCATCAGATTACTTTAATGAAACTGAGGGTTTCTTAATTGATCATAAATTAATAAATGAAAAATATAAATGAAACAGAATTTGTAACTAAAAATGGCAATCTCTCAACAGACAGTTTCTAAATAAAGTCCATTAGGTCCAACTCTTTCCTTTTCCTATCAGGAGGAAAGGAAAGAATTGGAGTGGCAGTTAAGATGTAAGGCCACCATTTTACCAGGATTAAATGAGCACACATCTATTATGCCTGTGTTAAAAATGAAAGTGTTGGATTTATGAGAATTGTATGGAATGTTATATTAAGTTATATTATTCTACCCATCCCCACCACACTACCGCACTGTACTCCTCCACCCAGTCTCTCTCTCACTTGCTGGCGGCATTCATCCAAACCTAGATCCACCTCTAAAATTAATGTCTCCAAATCCTCCCCTCTACCCACAAAAGCTGTCCATTTACCTCACTAAACTTACTGCTCAAAGCCTTATAAACAAAATCCCTAGCCTCCATGCCTGGCTCTCCCATGACCACCCTGACATAACCGTCATTTCTGAAACCTGGCTCAAATCCTACATAAAAGATCACAAACTCCTATCACCAGGTTACCAAATAATTTGCAATGATAGAGCCCACAAAAAAGGAGGTGAAGTAGTTATAATCTACTCCTCCTCCAATACCATAACTCCCTACACCAATAAAATTCCAACCTTCGCCAGTGCTGAAATTACAATAGGCTTATTAAAAATAAACAACCACAAATCCATATGTATCACTGCTCTCTATATCCACCCAGGTGATAACATCAAAATACTTGAGAACATCCTGTCCTGGTTCTCCTCCAACATAAATAATGAAACCTATATCCTTGGTGATACCAGCATCAAATGGACCACTATTAACTATGATGCCCCTTCCCACACTATCAGCCTATACAATTTCTCCCAACTAATTCATTCACCAACCAGACCAAATAGATGGTACTTCTGGAACCATCATTGACTGGATCCTAACAACTCACCCAAATCTAATCACCAAAGCTGGAATAATATCAGATTCTCTCAGCGATCACTTACCTGCCTTTGACAACCAGCTCCCATCTCCTCTACAAATACACCATTACATTCAAACCTGAAACCTCTCTTCTTTCAATCCCCAAACTTTCTCAGAATGCCTAAAGTGCATTGACTGGTCCCCTCTAAAAACCCTCCTACTAGATGATGCCATATCCTACTTTAACCACTCATTCCTGACCCTCCTCAACCAGCAAGCCCTCCTGAGAACCAAATACATCAAAATCAATCCCTGCCCATGGTTAGCAAAAGAAACTAAACTCGCCATGCAACAAAGGGACAAAAATGAAAACAGCATCAGAAACATAAAAACCCAAAAACTCCCTCTAAGAATTTAAGCATCTCCAAAACTCCACAAAAAAGCTAATAACTAAAGATCGTAAAGCACACTACTCCAAACTCCAGTCCTTGCACTCAACAAACCCCTGAAATGTCTGAGACTCTATCTCATCAATTCTGCGCCCTGGTAATAAAAAAAACTGTCCTAATCCCACCCTCTCTGACCTTGAAACAGCCTCCCAGTTCAACTCATTCTTCATAGACTGCATAGCCAATCTATCCACCTCCTTCCCACCCCCCTCCTCCAACCCCAACCCCTCCCACCCCAACCACCCCCCCAATCACCTACCCCCCTCCACACCCTTCTGCCTTACTCCTAGTCCCACAAGCACTATAAAAAGACTCCTCCTTAAACTCAAACCCTGTCGCAATGCATCTGAAAATCTTCCACCTACCTTCCTCAAACTATCTTCACACAGCATCACCTATCCAATCTCTATTCTTATAAATAGATCCATACAAGAATCATATATCTCTTCCATCTGGCACCATGCCTACATCATCCCCCTACACAAAGGTGGCAAGAATACTGACACCACCAACTTCAGGCCAATTGCCATCCTTTCCCCTCTTTCTAAAATTCTAGAGAAAACCATCCAAGTGCAACTAATGACACACCTAAACCAAAACAATCTCCTCTCCTCTAACCAACACAGCTTCCGCCTGGCCACTCTACCATGACTGCCCTTCTTTCCTTTCTGAAAACCATCAACATTGAATGAGACTCAGGCAAATTTGTATCTATGCTATTCCTAGATTTGTCAAAATCCTTTGACACCATCTACCACACCCTACACATATCACAACTTTCCACCCTACATCTCTCTGTCTCCACCATAGCCTGGTTTTCCAACTACCTGTCCAACCACCAACAAGCTGTCCAATGGAAAACTTCAACCTCCACCTTCCTCCCTACACTCACAGGCTTCCCTCAAGGTTCCATTCTTGGCCCATTACTCTTTAACCTATTTATTAACAACGTTCACCACTCCATCCCAGAGTCATCTGTCATCCAATATGCAGATGACTTGACTATCATCTGCTCAGCCTTCTTACCCTCTGAGCTCCTTGCAAAAATCCAATTAGCCTTCTCCACAACCAAAACCTGGATGCAGTCCAACCAGTTAGTTCTAAACGCAAATAAAAACAATGATCTTTTCCCCTACCAAAAACTCTATTATTGAAAAACTGCATTCACTGTACAGACCCAGAACAATACCACCCTTGAAATCGTTCCCACAACCAAGCTGCTTGACATCATCATTGAAGATGAACTAAAATTTGATATCCACATCCACTCTGCAATCAAACAAAAACACCAAAAGATAGGTCTCCTCTACAGACACAACCCCTTCCTCAGCCCCTCTACCTGTCAAACCCTGGCATCCACCTTCCTGCTCCCCTCCCTGATGTATGGTGTCCCTCTGTTCACAAATCTCCACCTCAGCTTACGATCCAAACTTGAATCCTGCTACCACAAGATCTGCAAATTTGCAACCAATTCAAAAAACTCATCCCACCACTGCCACTCTCTCCTCACCCTCAGTTGGCTTGAACTCCCCAACTACCTCAGTTACCTAAAACTCACCATTGCCCACAAGCTCTTCTTTAAACCTACAAACTGATGATCTCTCACTACATCCTTAAAACCCTATATAGCCAACCACCAACTCAGATCCACAAACCAAAATCTCCTTCAGGTCCACAAACCAGCACAACCTCCTGGCCACCTACTACTGTCCTACTCCTTAGCCAAGCAGTGGAACTCTCCACCCCCACCTTTGCAACCTTCCAAATCATACCATTTTCAGATCTCAGCTATTCTCTCATCTATCAGCCAAATGGGAATGCCCATGTCACGCTCCAACAAAAAACCCTCTCCACCCCATCTCTTTCTACCCTGCACTGAAATTATTACCATTTACCAATTCTATTGCTTCATCTCAACTTAAACAGTCTCACCCTACCAGGGACTGATTTCCTCTCTGCTAGCTAATGTACTATACTTTCCATAGTCAAATTTCTTGTACGCTCTCCATGCAAAATGGTCCACCTAACCTGCAAAGGGCTAGTAGCTACTTGTTTAATGTTTACTTACAAAGGGCTTATTTGACAAAAATGCCTTTTTCTACAAATGTTCAGTTTACCCAACCTCCAAAGGGGCTAGTAACCTTCTGTTTAAATGTTAATGCACTAAAAGCTTATTACATAATGTATTACATTTCTGTAAATGTTTTAATTGTTCTGTACAAATCTTTGCGATTCTTTTGTAACATGTAATATGTAACTTGCAACATCTGGAGCTTTTCTCCCCGGGCCTCCACTGAAAATGGGCTCTTTATGGCCCAGTGGACTTCCCCAGTCTTCAAAGTTAAATAAATAAATAAATAAATAAAATAAGTGCTTTATTGAATATGGTTCAAGCACTTGTAAAATTTATTAATGAAGTGTTTATTTAAATTTTTCCAATAATGATGAATTTTTAAAAAAAATAGTTTTATTTTTTTAGATTCAAATGATTGTTGCTTTAAAAGTTTCTGATTTTTAAGATGAACATTTTTTTAAGAACACATTTTCAAACATTGCCCTTGTAATCTCACCATTCTGAAAGGGCTAACTTTGGAAGCTAAGCAGAGTTGGACCTGGTTAGTTTTTGGGTAGGAGACTGTCTGGTAACACCAGGAATTTTATTTATAAGTCTTGAAGTAATTGATTTAAAGTGTTTTTAAAATGTTTTATTATACAGTGACAGAGAAGATTCTTTATAAAATATTATTTGGTCAGTTGTATACATATTCATGGCCGGCCTTAGGCATAGGCGAACTAGGCAACCGCCGCCTAGCCGCCGATACAAGGCCCAACCTCATAAAGCAAATTAAAAACTTCTACACTTCCACACTTTCTTCATTGTGCCTCATGTTTTGTCCTCCCTTTTGTGCCAAAGCCCCAGCCATTTCCACAGCACATAGAACATAGAACAGTCCCTCCTTTCTCCCCCTGCATCATCTGATCTTTGACTGATGGCGTGATCATCGGCAACCTGGTTTAGTCGTGCCCCTTGTTTTGCTTCACTTGCTTTGACTCAATGTGGTAGATATTCTTTTTCTCACATATTGCTGTGTTTTTTTTCTCTGTATTATTTGTATTTGTGAAAATGACCATTTCTTTTCTTTTTGTTTTCTTTCAGCAAGTGCATCTCATGATCCCGATCTTTGTGTGCCTGTGTGCCAAATTGCCTTTGTGCGCGGTGCATCGCTGCTGCTGCACAACAAAGGCAGTCACACAGTTGTTATATAGTATTTTAATCCACGCCTCCTGAAAAAGCTTGTTTTAATTGCTGCCTGTTTTCTCACTGGCTAGCTAGGCTATGTTTGCATTGTATTATTTGGAGAATCATGTGTTTGCCAGCAAGGTAGCAGGTCCTATTTTAATGCTGTTTTTTTTGTGAATGCTTGTTCTGCACGTGCTGCCTCCTCACTTTGAGCTTGCTGGCTTGTAGATTTTCACTGGTTTTATTTTGTATATACAGAGCACATAATAAATAATGCGTAAACAAAAAGGCAAAAATAAAAAAATGTCACATTAAAAAACTGTTGGGCTAAGATGTCCTGCTCACATTTCATGTACTGTCATTCGTTAATTAATTGTTATGACGATAACTCAAGTTACTTCCAAAGTACTTGCACTTTTTATTCTCAGTGTTAAAATGCTTTGGCTGGTCTGCAAAGCATGCAGCATCTTCTTTAAAGAGGTTGTGCAGCTAACTAATGCTGGAGTCTGAAATTTAAGAGTTATTTTAGACAGAAAAAAAAAAATGAGATGGACAAGTGCTGAAAACACAGTTCAGTGCACCAGAAATTGTTATATGCTCTTTCTTATATAAGCGATACAGATGTTTCTATATTATTGAGCTATACAGGTTGATGGACTCATAGCAGTGATTTTATATGCTGACACGGATCGTTTCTCAAATGATCGCGGTAGAAGTTATTCATTATTGACTTTTTTGCTTTTTTTTAGCTGTTGTAATTTAATTTGTAAACGTTGCGGACAGAGCATTTACATGCTTTCTTTTCTAATTCTTTTAGTTACATGGTGATGTGTATGATGTTTGGATTTTTTTTTCTTCATATAGTCTTATACACTTGACATGAAATTGGTACTTGGGTACTTTTTGCCTTAAATGGTGAGACTTGATAATGAAAAAAGTGTTTTTTTATTTTTTTCCTTAAAGTGCAGATTTTATTTTTGATTGACTTACTGCAATTTGACAGAATGCTATACTATATTTCTGATAACTCAGTATGGGAGAGTTGATTGGATTGCCTGCTTGATTGCATACACAAAACTGATTTATGCTGTAAACCATTTTTAATAAACATTTCTATAAGACTGGTCACAGATTCAGTACAGAAACTGGTAGTAGTGGAAGCATGTCATTGCAATGATAGGTCTATGAAGTTATTTTGTTAAAATCTTGTCTGTATATAATCTCAGAGCCTTGAGTATGTATCTTGATAACAATATATTTTCACTTAGAAGGGAAGTATATATCTCAAACAGGATTTACTGATTTAATTTACATTCCCATTATAATCATGGCTAAGCTTTCACTGTTACCCAAAAGCAAGTGGTGTAAGTATACTTTTATTGTCACTCAGGCCAGGATTTGTAGAAACTTTCCTTCAGGGTGGGTGGTGGTCCTGAGCCTTGCTAGTGGAGCAGAGAAAAAAACTAAAAAGGCATTAACATTCACAATTAACATTTGCCTGCCTTTTTTTTAAGGAGCTGATGATTGATGAGAAAGATGCCACACTTCAGCTGTGTGGTGCAGTACAGCAGTCTCATGGTAAGTCTCATGGTGGTCTCATGCTGAGTTGCTCAAACTCCTCAGAATTGTACAGTAAGCAGCAGACAGGCAGCACAGCAGGCGAGAGAGGTGGACTCTGAGCACTGCATAGATTTATTATTAAGGAGAATCAGCCTTCTTTGCAGATTACTTACATTACAAGGTGGATTGTTCAGGCATTTAAAATTTGAAAAAAACTGGAGGCTTTTGGGGGAGTGATTGATCTGTGGGCGTGGCTCAAATAGGGGTGTTCCTTGACTATGGTGTGGGTGGGGCTTAAGAGACGCCATAGCACTACTTCGCCTAGGGTGCCATTTCAGCTAAGGCCAGCCCTGTACATATTCACATATATTGTATTTTTATTTTTATATTAATTCATTTATGCAGTTTATGCACATTGTTTAACGTACCTTTAAGAAACCTCAGAACATGAAATGATTATTTAATTAAGGCTTGTTAACCATAGGATATAAAAAGGTATGAGAGCTAAAAGATGGCAGGTTCTGAAGAAATCCAAATGTTTTGTTAGGATGAAAGTGCTAAACCTGCTTGTGATGTGGATATCCCACCACTGCCCACCAATTAATATGTGACACCCAACACTGGCACAGTAATCAAGGACCATCAGTCCTCACCACTGGCAACAGTGGGGAACATACACACTGGGAGGCTGACAAGTACACACACAGTAAAGTGCAATTTTCCCTAAAGATCAAACAGAGATCACAGTCAGTCTGGGGCTGATTTCTCCCTCTTTCTCCAGATCCCCAATAGGACTCGTCACTGGCACAGCTATAGGGTTGAGTTCTCAGCTAAGTAGCCAAACCAAGACCTCCAGCACCCTTTCTGTCAAACTAGTTATTCGCTTCCCTGTCCAAGTAGCTGAAGCACACACATTTTCAGGTTTGATTTACACATATACACACACACACACACACACACACACACACACACACACACACACACACTCGCACGGCATACACACACACACCTGGGAAAGGCTGGTACAGGTTTACTAGCTCTGCCCCCTTCTGCCCAGACTATAAGGTAGTTTCCACTGCCACCAGCCACTACTTATCAGCTACTTTAAGGCCCTTAACAAAGGGTGTCCAACTGAACTGGGTAATGTTACTATTAATCTAGATGGTAGTTTGACCAAGAGCAAGGCTATTAGGAGTGGCCTGCACAATGTCACCAAATAGCTATGCAAGTACTGTAAGAGTTTAAATACGTCTCACAAATATCAACCACAACGATAGATTTAAATATATGTAATAGTAAATAATAAAAGAACAAGAAAATACTCAGTAAATCATCACAGTAACTTCAGAGTTCAAAATTGCAGGAAATATTTAAAACAACATTGCAGGACAGTCTCAAATAAATACACAAAATATTTAATTAATCTTTACTATATTCCTTACTGAATCTAAAAGCATTACTATACCCTAGAAACTTAATATTACAGCAAGGCAAGTTTGGTGAATGGATCTTCTAGCTTATGTTGTTGTCAGGTCAAAGACAGATACAAAAATGCACAGTCACTCTCTAAGAGAGTTTTTAAATTAATATCAAATATTACTGCTGGTATACTTGCAACATGACATCACTTTTTGTCACCAGACTTCAGTTTCCAGGCTCAAAAACAACCATTGCTAGAAAATGCTAGCATTTAGCATCTCCCTGTGAAAATACCTAGCCTTCAGATGTTAGCAGATCCTGGAAGTCAAAAAACAATAAAACAGTTTTACATTTCAAGCCTAGTAATTATCTATCTTTCAAGACAACAGGGAGAGTCCCCAAGTGTAGACATCCTGTCTCCTGTTGACTGAAACTGAAAGATAAAGTGTCTTGTTTATGGCCCAGCAATAAAGTACTTCAATCTCAACTATTCTTAAGTTTTGCAAGTTAATCTCCTGTTAAAATACATAAATCTAAACAATTACAATAGTATATAAAAATATCTCTTTAGCACACGTGTACACAATATGACATACAGTTCTAATACATTTGTAACACAGTCCTATGAATCATGTTGTTATTCACAAATGACACATGACCATTTACAAAATTCCAGATAGTTGGGCTCCTTTTGTTACATTTCTATATAAATCATATTAATATTCACAAATTACATACAATTATTTACAAAATTACAGATAGCTGGGCTGGCAATATTTCCTTTTGTGACACTGCTCTCATGTTTTAATTTATTTTGTTGGTGGTGTTAATAATAAAGTTCTGCTGTAATGGACTTTGGATCATTCATTGGTGATTTCTTTTCACTGTTTTTGGATTTATAACATATTCAGTTTGTATGGGAATGTAACAACAGCTGGTGTCGTTTTGTGGCTACTACAAGGAACTTGATTTAAGATTCAGTGTTGGATTGCAGTGAGTCTATTCAGAAGACAGTTTCTGTGTTATATGTACTGTCAAAGCAATTTGTTTGCTATTTGCTGCTCAAACACCGTGCACTGTTTTTAGTAGTAATGTATTACGACCAAAGCCTGATCAAGCCTTCATTCTCTGTACTTCTGGACACCAATCAAAAATCAAGCATCTTCTGAGTATATAAACAAGGTCTGCAAGTTTGTGACCCTCTCTAGTGATGTAGAAATAATTGTAGTACACTAAAGTGCAATAACTGCATGCTCATTAAACAGACAGTATGTCATCTTCAACTACCTCTTGTCTGAAGCCTCTTACATGGTGAATACTGCCCAGCCCTTGGTAGTAAGCACAGGACTAGATCTGCTTCTTATTCCCCATGACCAATGTGAAATGGAATAATGACTGACTCATTCCGCCTTTGCCAAGACTTTTTATCCAGATTTGTAACCTTGGTATGAATATTCTTCTTCCTGCACTTAGAAATAATAAGGATCATGTGTTTAAAGACAGCTTAAATCAGTTTATGACTTTATCTAAAAACTTTTCTGGACACTCATTAAAATGCATGAAAAAGAATTAACTATGTCCTTTATCTTAGATTTGATAATTGTCATATGGCAGGGTGTGGACTTTGTGGCTCATTGCAAGCAGACTGTTAAACTGGGTATCAGCAGCATATATATTATGACACTGGTCAGGCCTAGGGTCTTGGCTAAGAAAGGGTCATTGGACTATTCCACATATTCAGTTAGCAAGCAAATGAAACAAACATGTAAGCACATATTTAAAGATGATGCAGACAACACAACTAACCACATACATAGACTTCATCTAAATCCAAGAGACACACCTTTGTCTACTTTGACATCACTAGAGTTTAATCATGCCAATAAGTTCTGTTTCATCTTTTTTTAAGCAAAGAGAGATATTTTCCTGTCTCATTTTTAACCAGGTGCATCAATCTCTAGGGGCACAAATAGCTCATACCATCTTCAAATCTAACACACAGCACTACTGGAAGGGAAAGAATAAGAAACAAAAGCCACTGGAGCTTCTGATTAAGGTTTAATTCTAGGTGAAAAATGAAAGACTGTGATTTTAGGAATTGAATTTCCTACCATTGTTTTGTAGCTGCATTAGCTGAATTTGCAATAGAGTGCAAAACAGTTAGAAAGGAAAGGTTCAGGAGAATAGTTACAGTATGAGGAAGTGAAGGATTAAGAGAAGAAACTGGTGGCAGTGAAGCCATACTTGGAGAAACAATTAGCCAGACAACATATACTAGAATAAACAAATGTAATATATTTTCTGGGATTATCAGACAAATGTGTGGGCTGGATATCTTATACTTAAAAGAAAGGACACCAAATAAATCTAAATATGTTTTACTGAGAAGAAAACAGATGGGGGATAGTTAGACACATGATGTTTTGAGGTCCTGCTGTGATTTATCTCCACCTATTTCCTATTCTTGAGGTGCTAGAGCCCTGAGTGATTCCTTGAACTGTTGTACTTTCTCTCCAATCATCTTCCAGGTCTCCAGCCTGGCCTGGTTGACCTTATAGCCTTCTCTGACCACTACTTGTAACAGACTGTGGCAGTTAGTGGTTTAAGTTGTGGGAAGACTACTTCTCTGGGGATGACTTTGCAATCTCTGATTCTACCCTACTGCCCTTTCCTTACTATGAGGAATTGTACCTGAGTTGTCTGTTGGCCTCTCTTTTATGTGATTTTGTCACTGTCTGTTTTGGTGAACCATGTGCTGGTCATTAGCAAGGCATTTGCCAAATAGAAGTCTAGAATGGCCACTTTGTCTTTATTGCTATTGCCCTACCCATATTGACCCAGGCAGTTCCCATATCCTCTTCTGTCTGCTTCAATATGTGCATTCAGGTCACCCATTATCAAGACCAATTCACAGTGCCCTGCTTTATCAGTAAGTGCTGTAACTGCTGTCTGAATGCATTATTTTCTTTACTATCACAACCCTATTGTGGGGCATAGGCTGAGATTATGAATACTACCCTGCTATTACACTGCAGTCTGATTGCCATGAGTCTGTCACTACCTCTGATGACATCTCTCACTGTCTCTACTTCACAAGAATTTCCACACCATTTCTAGCCTATCTTCCTCCTGGGCAGTAGCCAGTGTATCTCAAGCCAAGTGTCTTTGCTGCATGGCCCTTCCATCCTGGAACCTGGATGCAGAGGATGCCCAGGTTCCTTCTAATCATCCACTTCCAAGCTGCATCCTGTCAGTGAACCTACTTTGAGTGTAGCATGTTTGGTTTTACAGCTAGCTTTCACTCTACAGAGCTATCACTGGTAACCCAAGCTGGGCAACTGAACATTGACCAAACAGTAGCTTATTGAGCCTGAGTTGGCATTTCTGGTGAGCACACACTGGCCAATATACAGAGCTGAGTATATTTTTTTTGGTTTTAGAGTTTGTACTGTTAGTTGTTGTTTAGATCTCTGTTGAAACTACCCCCCCCCCATTTTCTGCCGCGTCTTCAGTCAGTATAACTGGTTTTTACAGCTGGTGTGTTATCTAACTCAAGGATCACTTAATTTGACCTGTTATTAACAGCCTGCATTTAATTGCTGGAACCTGTGTTCTGAGAGACTGCCTTCAGACTATCTGTAAACATACAGAGATGAGTATATTTTTTGGTTATAGAGTTTGTTAATTGTTGCTTAGATCTCTGTTGAAACCGCTGTCTCACTGTTCTGAGAGACTGATCTGCAAATCTACAGAGCTGAGTATATGTGTTTGGTTTTAGAGTTTGTACTGTTAGTTGTTGCTTAGATCTCTGTTGAAACTGTTTTCCCACCCCCACCCCCATTTTCTGCTGTGTCTTCAGTTGGTATAACTGTTTTTTACAGCTTGTGTGTTATCTAACTCAAGGATCAATTAATTTGACCTGTTAGTAACAGCCTGTATTTAATTGCTGGAACCTGTGTTCTGAGAGACTGCCTTCCAGACTATCTGCAAATATACAGAGCTGAGTATATTTTTTTGGTTATAGAGTTTGTTAATTGTTGCTTAGATCTCTGTTGAAACTGTTGTCTCACTGTTATGAGAAACTGATCTGCAAATATACAGAGCTGAGAATATTTTTTTGGTTTTAGAGTTTGTACTGTTACTTGTTGCTTAGATTTCTGTCGAAACTGTTTTCCCCCACCCCCATTTTCTGCCGTGTCTTCAGTTGGTATAACTGTTTTTACAGCTTATTTGTTATCTAACTCAAGGATAATTTAATTTGACATGTTAGTAACAGCCTGCATTTAATTGCTGGAACCTGTGTTCTGAGAGACTGCCTTCCAGACTAGCTACAAATATACAGAGCTGAGTATATTTTTTGGTTATAGAGTTTGTTAATTGTTGCTTTGATCTCTATTGAAACTGTTGTCTCACTGTTCTGAGAAACCGATCTGCAAATATACAGAGCTGAGTATATTTTTCTGGTTTTAGAGTTTGTATTGTTAGTTGTTGCTTAGATCTCTGTTGAAACTATCCCCACCCCCACCCCCATTTTCAGCCATGTCTTCAGTTGGTATAACTGTTTTTTTACAGCTTGTGTGTTATCTAACTCAAGGATCACTTCATTTGACCTGTTAGTAACAGCCTGCATTGAATTGCTGAAACCTGTGTTCTGAGAGACTGCCTTCCGGACTATCTGCAAATATACAGAGCTGAGTATATTTTTTTGGTTATAGAGATTGTTAATTGTTGCTTAGATCTCTGTTGAAACTGTTGTCTCACTCTTCTGAGAGACTGATCTGCAAATATACAGAGCTGAGTATATTTTTTTGGTTTTAGAGTTTGTACTGTTAGCTGTTGCTTAGATCTCTATTGAAACTGTTTTCCTCACCCCTTCACCCACATTTTCTGCCATGTCTTCAGTTGGTATAACTGTTATTTACAGCTTGTGTGTTATCTAACTCAAGGATCATTTAATTTGGCCTGTTAGTAACAGCCTGCATTTAATTGCTGGAACCTGTGTTCAGAGAGACTGTCTTCCAGACTATCTGCAAATATACAGAGCTGAGTATATTTTTTTGGTTATAGAGTTTTTTAATTGTTGCTTAGATCTCTGTTAAAACTGTTGTCTCACTGTTCTGAGAGACTGATCTGCAAATATACAGAGCTGAGTATATATTTTTTGGTTATAGAGTTTAATTGTTGCTTAGATCTCTGTTGAAACTGTTGTCTCACTGTTCTGAGAGACTGATCTGCAAATATACAGAGCTGAGTATATTTGTTTGGTTTTAGAGTTTGTACTGTTAGTTGTTGCTTAGATCTCTGTTGAAACTGCCCCCCCATTTTCTGCCGTGTCTTCAGTTGGTATAACTTTTTTACAGCTTGTGTGTTATCTAACTCAAGGATCATTTAATTTGACCTGTAAGTAACAGCCTGCATTTAATTGCTGGAACCTGTGTTCAGAGAGACTGTCTTCCAGACTATCTGCAAATATACAGAGCTGAGTATATTTTTTTGGTTATAGAGTTTGTTAATTGTTGCTTAGATCTCTGTTGAAACTGTTGTCTCACTGTTATGAGAAACTGATCTGCAAATATACAGAGCTGAGAATATTTTTTTGGTTTTAGAGTTTGTACTGTTAGTTGTTGCTTAGATCTCTGTTGAAACTGTTTTGTCTCACCCACCCTCCTTATTTTTGGTTTGCAGTTTAAATTTGGTGGCTTTTGCAGTTGCCCGCCCCACTGTAGATTTGATCTCTACACTCCCCCAGTCCCATCTCTTTACTACGTTCTACCTAATAAACTCTTTCTGCACTTGCTTTTAGTCCCTTTTAATTTAATTGCATTTTTTAAACTGTGTTTGGTCTAATATTGCTACATACTCAAGTGTGCTAGCTTGCACTGCATGTGAATTGTTTTTACTACTGTTTTTGCTACTTTTCTGAAAAAAAAAACAAAAAAACACCTGTAACTCTGTTTCCTACCTTTCCTGTAACTAGTGTTCCAGATACAGTTTTGTCGTATTTAGGACTGTATGTAAGCTTCTGAGCCCCCCAAGCCTTTCTGTGTTGGAGGGAAGCCTTCTAGCTTATCAGTGGGAGTGGTAAGTACTAGGTAACCTGTCTACCACATAAGGAGTGGTTCTGGCCCAGAAACTGTAGTTATTGGCCATTTGGGCAATCTCTTCTATCTCTCAACTTTCTGATTTGAAAGCCTGCATTTGCACTTGTTTCTGTCCTGTAACTTGTCGAGTGCAGATGCAGATTCTTAGTTTTAGCACTTAAATTTGCTTATTCATTCTCAGCACTTGTTCAGAACTTATAAGCACTAAATAACCTACCAATTACTATAGCACTCAATCTCCCTCATTACCTAGAGGAAAACAGTTTTTGTACTTACATTTCTCACTTGCTTAGAGAAAAACAGCTCTTGCACTCACTTTCCTCACTTATCTAGAAGAAAATATTTTTTTATTCAGGCATGTCCAAGGGTCAGCTCCCAGTGTTCTCTCCTGTCTAGCTGATGAATCTGGGCATCTTGAGGCAATGTAGAAATTACCTCATGTACACAGACAACCTTCTCCTCCTACCAGCCAACACTACAACCTGTGAGAGATGCACTTATCTAGCCAAATTGGAGGAAAAACTCTCTCCAACCAAGACTGAACTTGACAATCATGAGGAGAAGGTAAACATTTGCACCACACCACACTCATCACATAGTCTCACTAAATCTACACCACCAAATTCCACACATAGTAACAAAAAACATTTGCGGAGGCTCTCAATAATAATCTGTCTAAGAAACAGAGACCTCCAAAGCAGAAACGCAAGCAACCTCCATCCCCGAACACAACCCAAATGACACATAGCCCAGAGACTCAGTGTGCCACTAGACCAGAGCCAATAAGGCAAAACAGCATACCCAATACACTAGTCATAGGTGACTCTATAGTCAGGCACACAGATGTCCCACTCACCAGGCTAAACAAGAAGAAGGTTACTGTCAGCTGCCTGTCGGGTTCCAGGAGACACCACATAACCCACGCACTCAGGTCACTCCACAAGTACAAATATGACTCTGTCATTGTCCATGTTGGTGTGAATGACCTGAGACATACCTCCCTGGACTACATGAAAAGAGACATGGAAGAACTCTCCGATCTTGTAGCCCAGGCAGGTATGATCCTAGCTCAGAGTAGCATTCTGCCATCACCCAGAATGATACTACAGTACAAGGACAAAATGATTGACTTCAACAATTTGCTAAGCTTCTGGTGTCATTCTAAGGGGGGATCCAGTATCCGTCTGCTTGGGATGACATGGTCGACAGGCCATGATGCTTTGCCACAGATGGTCTGCACCTGTTGCCCCTGGGATTCCATATACTGGTTAAGGCTCTTGCTACCCCTATAGTGACTTTTTTAGGCAAGGTTCAAATAACACCAAAAATAGTAGTCTTAGTCACCAAGGATGATGAATAAAATACTTTTATTGTTCCAAACAAAAGTGAGCGCTTTCGTCTACCTCTGTAGACTTCATCAGACAAATGAGAACTGGCACCATACTATATTTATAGAACACTTAATTATCTCAATAAAACAATTAATACATTAAATTGAAAAATTGAGAAATTATAAAAAATCATCTGTATCACATTAATCAATTAAAACCACACAATGAAAAATATAGTGAACAATATCTAACTTATTAAAGAACTTCTATGTATGTTTTACCAATTTGTTGTATGTACATGAACTACTACAGTTTTATACTTTTAACATAGCTTGTAGCTAACAACTAAAAACTTGTATTTTTAATATTTTTAATTTATATTTCTATTCATTTTTATTTTCATCTTTATAATACCTTAAAAAATTAATATTAAAAATGAAATAAAAATAAAAATGAAACCGAAATAAAAATAATATTATTTATAGGAATGTTAAAATTGATATTTAAAATTAATTTATACTTTCCCTGCTCTATCAACCAAAATGGCTTTGATACTAATATATTCATTTAAGCCAGGGAAAATGTTAGCCTTCAGCCTCAACTGCCAACTCACTTCCCTATATAACAAAAGATTTTTCAAATCACCTCCCTTGTAATCATTTTTCACCAGGTCTATAATACCAAATTTAAAACCTTTAAAAGAACTACACACTGTAGAATGTTTGTACAGAGCACTTGTGTCTTTTTTAACTCTAATGTCGTTTGTATGCTCATAAATCCTGTCCTTTAGTGCCCTTTCAGTTTTTCCCACATAAAAGGATGAACATTGTGTACAAATGGCTAAATATACTAACATCTTTGTATGACAATTACCCTTACAGAAATGTACTATACTACCCAACCCATTATTTAATTGTACAGTTTCATTTTTATAAATATGGGTACATTGTCCACATCTACCACAAGCATGGGTAGCCCTTTTAATGTTTCCATAGTTAATGTCCCTTTCAAAGGTTCTTTTAAAGTTGATGCCTATTTTATAAGTAAAATAGGGTCTATTACCCACCGCTTCATATACCTCCTTATTAGTCTTAAGTATTGACCAATTAGTTTCCAAAATTTTAGTGGATTCTTTGGTAAAAACATTAAATTCAGTTATACAAGTTCCTTGGTAATTTATTTTTTCTTTGTCCAATTCCTCTGTTTTATTTAATGTTTTACCCAATAAAGACTTGAATTTTGTACCCCATCCATTATACACTTCTTCTAAAATACCACCAACCAAAACTTTTGGATAACCCCTCGCAATGAATTTTTCACCTAAAAAGACAAACTCTTCATAAAGGTCCTTGAAATCAGAGGTCATCCGTGCTACCCTTACAGCCTGCCCTTTAATAAGGCTTCTTTTTTGATGAAAGGGGTGATGACTATCAAAGTGTAAATAACCATTACACCATGTCTCCTTGCGAAAAATCCTAGACTTGAAGCCCAGCCCTACTTTGCTGACTGTGAGGTCAAGACAATCAATACTGTTTAACCCAACAGTATGGGTGAATGACAAAAAATTAGTTGTTTTATTAATATAGGCCATGAATTCCTCTAGTTGTTCCTGTGTACCTTCCCATAGAACAAAAATGTCGCCCAAAAACCTATAATAACACTTCATAAATTTGAAATGTATACTATTAAATATATGTCTCTCTTCCCATTCTAACATCACAAGGTTGGCATAAATGGGGGAACAAGCTGCCCCCATAGCCACTCCACTTACCTGTTGAAAATATTCACCCTGGAAGCCTATATAATTGTTGTCTAGAACAACTTCCATCAATTCCAAAACCAACTGTTTCTGATCTAAGGGCACTTCCAGATGTTTATGTATACTATCTTCAAAAAATTCAAATCCTAATAGTCTTGGGATACAGGTAAACAAATCTTTTACATCTATGGTTAAAAAGATGCAATTTTCAGACCACATATCATTATTAATTTTACCTAGAAAATCCCAAGAATCTTTAAGTATATGATTTGTCTTGGTGACAATACTCTTGATAGTTCTGTCTATATAGACTGCTAAAGGATGTGTTTTTGAATGTTTTGTAGAAACAATTGGTCTGAAAGGTGGTTCCACAATAGATTTGTGGACTTTGGGTACTCCAAAAAACTGTGAAATAGTAGGGTTGGGTTGATTTAAAAAATTATATATGGTCTTATCTATTCTGTTTTCTAACAAATATTCATACAAGAGAGAGTCAATCCTACCATAGGCTATTTGTATCTCATTATAGGATACCGAGGCATAAGTGTTGGTGTCTAACAATATGTTAGTAAGAAGACTGTTGTATTCTTCACGATTAAATAAAACAACACCCCCTCCCTTGTCGGGCTTCATAATTCTGATATCATTCTGTTTTTTAAAATCCAGTAATAATTTTTCTTCATCTCTGCTTATATTGTGGTAAAATCCATCCTTTCTATTTTTATTGTAAGCTTCATAAATCTCATTTGTGACTATGTTTTCAAAAGTCAATATAGATGGATGAAGTGGGGGATTATATATACTACTCCTAATCAGCTCTCTATTAAATGTAGAACCTTCACTACCTGATTTTTTATGTAAAAATTTGAGATTTAATTTCCTAAGGTATGTCTTAAGTTCTATCAAAATGTGTGCTAAATCTCCTAACTGAGATTTTACAAATTTAAAGCCTTTGGAAAGTAGATTGAAATGTTCAATACCTAAAACAATTGGTGTATAGTTAAAAATCTTGAAACCCTTATACTCAAAAATAATGTTATTAACATCAGATGTAATGAGATTTATCTGCCCTTCCTTCTCACATCTTTCCAGCCATAGCTGTTCCCATCCAAATCTCCTGGGGGGTCTAAATTGGTTGGAAGGCTGGCCTTGCTTGCTAAACGTTCTGATCTCCTGGGGCCTAAAAAAATATCATTATTTTCTGAAAAGGAATCAAGTTCATCCATACCCCTATTCACATTCCCATTCCCCAAACTATGTACATTTCTAACTTGGCGGTTTATCTTAGGTGAAACAATGGGTTCATAGGTATCATGATGTTTATATCGAGTCTGTGTTTTATTTTTATCCTTAAAATTGTTATAAAAAGGCCCTAGGTACATTTTATCCTTTCTATATTGCTCCCTGTCCCTAAAAAACGTATTTTGTTTTCTAGTAAACACTTTGTTAACCCTACTAACAGTTCTATCCAAGGCCCTATTGTAAAGGTACTTGTATTCATCAAATAACAAATCTCTACAAATGTCTAAATTTAATTTGTTTATATCTGTAAGTAAACTGTTCAACATTACTTCATTATATTTAATCAACTTTTTAATTAACCCTAACCCACATTCATTAAAAAATTCATGAAAGTCTTTCAAGACTACATTTGTATAAGTTATACCAAAAGGGTACTTAAACATTCTAAGTCCAAAAGGGACTATTTTATGATTAACACAACAATGCAAGTAACGATTATCTAATTGCAAACATTTATATTTATACAACTTTTTTTAAAAGAAAAAATCATGTCCCTTAAAGTAGGAGAAGCAGTTCCGTTTACATTATAACCATTTACATCACTTTCTTGATGATTCGCTGAAGATGACAGATTAAAATCAAATTTACTGTTTAAAACATCATTAAAACTGAGAATATCAGCATTACCCGAAGGTACATTAGGCAAATTGTCCAACACTTGTGGAGTAGCATTAACCCCTTTAAAACTAGCATCAGCTTGTGCTAGTGAAACAGTACCTTTTTCTTTTAAGTTAGGCTGCTGCACCAAATGTTCATTCTGCCTCACACCAAATCGCTGGACTTCTCGACGATGTGGGGAAAGAGCAGTTCCTAGGTAGCCGTTATCCCTTACAGTTCCTACGGCTTTCACCTTAGCTCCACCATAGCTCTGATTCTGTGAGCGTGGAGATGACGTGGAAAAGGTCGACAAAGGCCAATCTTGTTGCTTTTGTAATGCGAGGGCTCCCTCTACTGGCTCAGTTTGACTAAGCAAGTCAATCAGCCTGGTGAGATCCCCTCTCAACGTAGTCAATTCCTCTCGTACCTTTACCACTTCTTGTTGCGTTTTTATTAAGCTGCCCGGACTGGGCGTTTTATCTTGAACCAAAATAGTAGAGTCGCTGGAAGACCTTTCCATGACTATGGTGCCAAAAGTAAAATTTTCTTGTCAAGGGATGTCGAACCACCCTAAGGCAACCAAGGAATCCAGTAAAAACCAAAAACTACAGCAAATGTTCTCATAAGACTATAACACCAAAAAATAGTAGTCTTAGTCGCCAAGGATGATGAATAAAATACTTTTATTGTTCCAAACAAAAGTGAGCGCTTTCGTCTACCTCTGTAGACTTCATCAGACAAATGAGAACTGGCACCATACTATATTTATATATATATATATATATATATATATCCTTTTATGTGGGAAAAACTGAAAGGGCACTAAAGGACAGGATTTATGAGCATACAAACGACATTAGAGTTAAAAAAGACACAAGTGCTCTGTACAAACATTCTACAGTGTGTAGTTCTTTTAAAGGTTTTAAATTTGGTATTATAGACCTGGTGAAAAATGATTACAAGGGAGGTGATTTGAAAAATCTTTTGTTATATAGGGTAGTGAGTTGGCAGTTGAGGCTGAAGGCTAACATTTTCCCTGGCTTAAATGAATATATTAGTATCAAAGCCATTTTGGTTGATAGAGCAGGGAAAGTATAAATTAATTTTTAAATATCAATTTTAACATTCCTATAAATAATATTATTTTTGTTTTGGTTTCATTTTTATTTTTATTTCATTTTTAATATTAATTTTTTAAGGTATTATAAAGATGAAAATAAAAATGAATAGAAATATAAATTAAAAATATTAAAAATACACGTTTTTAGTTGTTAGCTACAAGCTATGTTAAAAGTATAAAACTGTAGTAGTTCATGTACATACAACAAATTGGTAAAACATACATAGAAGTTCTTTAATAAGTTAGATATTGTTCACTATATTTTTCATTGTGTGGTTTTAATTGATTAATGTGATACAGATGATTTTTTATAATTTCTCAATTTTTCAATTTAATGTATTAATTGTTTTATTGAGATAATTAAGTGTTCTATAAATATAGTATGGTGCCAGTTCTCATTTGTCTGATGAAGTCTACAGAGGTAGACGAAAGCACTCACTTTTGTTTGGAACAATAAAAGTATTTTATTCATCATCCTTGGTGACTAAGACTACTATTTTTTGGTGTTATAGTCTTATGAGAACATTTGCTGTAGTTTAAGGTTCAAATAACAAATTCACCACTGTAACAGGAACAGTCAAGCAAAAACTTAGGGTAATGCTACTCAATGCTAGAAGTCTAAATCTCAAAATGCACTCACTTGAGGCACTCCTTAAAATGAAGAACAGAAGTGTGCTAGCTTGCACTACATGTGATTTGTTTTTACTACTGTTTTTGCTACCTTTCTGTAAAAAAAAAAAAAAAAAAAAAAAAAAAACTGTAAGCCTGTTTCCTACCTTTCCTGTAACTAGTGTTCCAGATACAGATTTGCTGTATCCAGGACTGTATGTAAGCTTCTGAGCCCCCGAAGCCTTTCTGTGTTGGAGGGAAGCTTTCCAGCTTATCAGTGGGAGTGGTAAGTACTAGGTAGCCTGTCTACCACATAGGGAGTGGTTCTGGTCCAAAAATTGTAGTTATTGGCCATTTGGGCAATCTCTTCCATCTCCCTCAACTTTCTGATTTGAAAGTCTGCATTTGCACTTGTTTCTTCCTGTAACTCATCTAGTACAGATACAGATTCTTAGTTTTAGCACTTAAATTTGCTTATTCATGCTCAGCACTTCTTCAGAGCTTGTAAGCACTAAATAACCTATTAATTACTATAGCACTCAATCTTCCTCATTACCTAGAGGAAAACAGTTTTTGTACTTATTTTTCTCACTTGCTTAGAGAAAAACAGCTCTTGTACTCACTTTCCTCACTTATCTAGAGGAAAATAGTTTTTTATTCAGGCATGTCCAAGAGTCAGCTCTCAGTGTTCTCTCCTGTCTATCTGATGAATCTGGGCATCTTGAGGCAATGTAAAAATTGTCTCATGTACACAGACAACCCTCTCCTCCTACCACCCAAACCTACAACCTGTGAGAGATGCAAACTGGAGGTAAAGCCAAACTGGAGGTACAGCTCTCTCCAACCAAGACTGAGCTTGACAGACAATAGGAGAAGGTAAACATTTGCACCACACCACACTCATCAAATAGTCTCACTAAACCTACACCACCAAAACCCACACATAGTAACACAAAAACATTTGCAGAGGCTCTCAATAATAATTTGTCTAAGCAACAGAGACCTCCAAAGCAGAAATGCAAGCAATCTCCATCCCCCAACACAACCCAAATGACACATAGCCCACAGACTCAGTGTGCCACTCAACCACAGCCAATAAGGCAAATCAACGTACCCAACAAAGTAGTCATAGGTGACTCTATAGTCAGAATCACTGATGTCCTACTCACCAGGCTAAACAAGGAGAAGGTTACTGTCAGCTGCCTGTCAGGCGCCAGGATCTGCCACATAACCCATGTCACTCCACAACATGTACAAATATGACTCTGTCATTGTCCATGTTGGTGTGAATAACCTGAGATGTACCTCCCTGGACTACATGAAAAGAGACATGGAACACCTCCCCAATCTTGTATCCCAAGCAGGTATGACCCTAGCCCTGAGTAGCATTCTGCCATCGCCCAAAATGATACCGCAGTACAAGGACAAAATGAGTGACTTCAACAATTGGCTAAGCTTCTGGTGTCATTCTAAGGGGATCCAGTATTTGTCTGCTTGGGATGACATGGTCGACAGACCACAATGCTTTGCCATGGATGGCCTGCACCTGTTGACCCTGGGATCCTGGATACTGGCTAAGGCTCTTGCTGCCCCTATAGTGCCTTTTTTAAGCAGGGTTCAAATAACAAATTCACCACCATAACAGGAACAGGCAAGCAAAAACTGAGGGTAATACTACTCAATGCTAGAAGTCTAAATCTCAAAATGCACTCACTCAAGGCACTCCTTAAAATGGAGAACATCGATATCTGTGCAGTGACTGAGACCTGGTACAAGGCTCCAGAGAGCACCCCTGCACTACCAGGCTATAACTCATACCACACTTTTCAGCCATGTAACCTGTACCGAAACACCAAAGGCGGAGGTGTGTCCATATTCATTAAGGATATCCACACTGCCAGGCTAGTTGCTCAGCATAATGCATCCGAGGTTATCCAAGTACAACTAACTCTGGGCAAAACTGCAATCCAAATTGTAGCTTGCTACAGATCCCCCACCATGCCCCAGGATTCCCACTCCTCTTTTCTTGATGTACTGGAAAATATTAGGGTTTAACCAAACACCCTAATAAAGGGAGACTTCAACTACCCCATCATTAACTGGGAAAACTACTCATGTACCAACTCCTTAGCTCACTGCTTTCTGGAATTCATAAACTCCAATGCCTAGATCAACTTATCCACACCCCCACCAGGGGCAACAATATCCTAGACCTAGTCATAACCAACATGAGTGACCGGTGTTCCACACCTGAAGTCAACTCCTCATTGGTCCGATCCGACCATAAAATAATCACCCTTGATATACACATCCCGCCCCCACCACCCATTAAGGAAATCACAGTAAAAAATTTCTCCAAAGCCAACTTCATGCTTCTTAAGACAGAAGTGGTGAACTTTATGACACCCATGCAGATGGACAATACAGTTACAACTGCTGAATCCTACATAAATGCACTCTATAAGCACTTACATGAGTGCATGGATTGTGCTATCCCAAACAGAACCAAGACGTTATCCTCCAAAAAAAGGAAGTCAATCTGGTGGTCCCCTGCCATAAAGAAACTGTACAACAGAAGGAAGAAACTGTTGCAAAAGAGAGTAAAATCCCATGAGTGGAGGAGCTCCCTGGTCAGCCTCAGTAAGAAGCTGAGATCACTTATAAGATCCTCCAAAGCTAGCTACGAAAACAAAATTGCCACTAATTCCAAGGACAGCCACAAAGCATTCTTTAGCTATGTCAAGAATCTCAATGGCAATACCCAAATCTGCTCTGAGTTACAGCACAAAGGCAAGAAAATTACAGAACCAACTGATATTGCCAACATCCTGGCAGATAGGTTCAGTGCTAACTTTACCCCCCCTCTTACTTCCTATAGGGCCCATAACTATACAGGAAGAATGCAGAGTCCCTGTAATCACAACTATGCAGGTAAAAGCTGCACTCTCTAAAGCCAAAAACACAGCATCCATGGGACAGGACAACATTCCAGGCTGCGTTTTACATGAACTTCATAATGAACTGGCTCCCCACTTAAGCACCATGTTCAATAATAGCTTTGCATCAGGCTTTGTGCCCACTAAATGGTGCACAGCAACAGTTATCCCACTCCATAAAGGGAGAGCCACCACTGATCCCCGGAACTATTGACCTATTAGCCTGACGAGCCTGGTCTGCAAGGCCATGGAACGTATCATCATGGAACTCATAAAGAAAGACATTAGTAACCTCCAAACTCTGGATCCTACCAAGTTCGGATTTGTGAAAGGCAGAACATGCCTCCTGAACATGATTGACTTCTTTGAGGCAGTCACCAAAGCTGTAGATGAGGGTAACGTAGTTCACACAGCCTATCTTGACCTCGCCAAGGCTTTCAACACCATCCCCCATTCTGGAATTATAGCTAAACTCACTAAACTAGGTATAAATCCCTATGTCACAAAATGGGTTGCCAAGTGGCTCACTGACAGAGCCCACACTGTAAAGGTTGCAGATTCCAAATTTGACCTCAAAGTAGTGACAAGTGGTGTACCACAGGGTTCCATCCTGGGACCTCTCCTGTTTGGTATGTACTTGTCTGAAGTACAGGCTAACACAGAAGGCCTCTAGCTAATGAAGTTCACAGATGACTGCAAACCAGGAGCCATAGTCAAGTCCCCAAATGATGTGGACATCCTAAGGAAGGGCCTCGCCAAGACAGATGCCTGGTGTCAGAGCCATGGCCTCAAGCTCAATGCCAAAAAGTGCAGTGTCATCCCCTTTGGTAAAAACTCTGTACACATGAACTACCACATAGGCAGCAATCTACTTAACACTGAATGTGTGATAAGAGACCTTGGGACCCAGGTGGACAGTAGTCACTCCTTTGATAGTCACATCGCCACAGTAGTCAGGAAGTCCTTCTAAGTGGCACACCTCATCATAAAAGGGTTCTCATCCAGGAAAAAAGAGGTCATTGTTCCCCTCTACTCGACACTCATTAGACCCATTATAGAGCACAACGCCCCTTTTGGAATGTACCTCACAAGACATCTGCAGCAGCTTGAAAAGTCACAGAAGTAAATCACAAAGAGGATTACTGGCCTCAAACAAATGCCCTACACTGACCACCTCAAAAAACTCCAGCTTTACTCTGCAGCATATCGCCTAGTCCGAGGTGATCTCTGCCTAACATACAAAGCTATGTCAAACCAGAACTGTGGGACATGCTACACCTAAAGAAATCCCTTCAAGCTACACGGTCTAGGGACCTAAACCTTGTCACCACAATAAACAGGACATGCTGGAGGGATAGATTCCGGTCCCAGAAACTTCCCCTATTCTGGAACAGGCTACCCATCCATGTCAAGCAAAGTTCTTCATTAGCACTCTTCAAGAAAAATCTTGATGAGTGGATGGGAAATAGGAAATACACCCCGGGGATCACTTCTGTGTCTCTGCTCAACAGTGGCACAGGAAAATAACTTTCTTGGGTGGCGTAAGCCAGGGGACCTTGTTGGCTAGGCTTACGTAGGCCCTTGGGCCAATAGCCTAGCACCTACCTTTGAACTTATGAACCTATGAACATACATCCCTCCCACTATTAGCATAGGTCTTTGGCATAGGTCAAAGTAGGCCAAGTCCACAACTTAATTATCATTGGCAAATACCCATACCCATTTGGTGACATTAGTCAACATGACCAATATATATATATATATATATATATATATATATATATATATATATATATATATATATATATATATACACACACACATATAGTACACTGTTGAGTGGCTAGCCCTGATACAGCATGCAGTCTGTTCTCCTATCTTGAGGTTACTGCACACCACAGTAGATGCAGTTTATCTAAACAACTCTTCCCCCTATAGGGCACCATCTAGAGTCTGTGCTGCTGCCCATAACTCCATCATTGACCGAGTTTGAGATGGCAATAATCAGCATGTTACTGGCAGGTAGGAAGAACCCCAAGAAACAAAGGGGGGAACATGCAAACTCCATATAGGCATTGGCCAGATGTCAGGATCAAACCTTGTACTTTATACAAAGCAAAGCTCTTAATCATTACGTCAACTGGTATAAAAAGTCATGCAGGTCAAGTCAGTTACATGAGTTATAAATTATTCATTACTAACTCTCCAATACCAGTTTCTGCCTATGTATGTATATATATATATATATATATCTTAAGGACGTAGTGGCAGAACGTCCCATGTTTAATTATAGGAGAAACAACAATCTTAAGGACCTGTTATGTAAGGAAACATATTTGAATAGGAGACCTACAATAGATATTAGAGCAGGCACATATCCCTGTGGCAACTGCAAGGCCTGTCAATACATTAATAGTGACACTGAATATAAACACCCCGATAAGACACAAACTTTTATATTTAAAGGGAGGGCTACTTGCAGGACAAAACACTTAGTATATATGGCCAATTGTGAACAATGTGAAAGTTTTTATGTAGGTATGACAAACAACATGTTGAAGGTTCGGATTTTACAGCATATTAGTAATATTAGAACATGTCAAGTGAGCAATGCTTTATTCAGACATATAGAGACTAATCCTACACACACTTTTAAGTTTAGATGCATTGTAAATATTGCTACCAATGAGAGGGGGGGGGGACATTCAGCATAGAACAGCACTAGCTGAATCTAAGTGGATAGTAGATTTAAGAGCACATAGACCACCTGGTCTTAATGATGTTTTACCAATTAAACCTGCTTTACAAAAAAGGCGGGCTTTTAGGAGTAAGTGATTGGATGATCTGTGTTTTAAATATGCCTGTTTTTGGTACTTTGAATTATGTCTGATGAAGGTTTATTCAAAGCGCTTACTTTTAATAAAGGAGATTCAACAAAGAAGATTTCAGCAGTGACCTTTATATATATATATATATATATATATATATATATATATATATCTATATATATATATATATATATATATATATATATATATATATATATATATATATATATATACAGACACACACACACACACAGACACACACACACACACACACACACATACATATGTATCTATATAATATATATATATATATATATATATCACTCATACATATATATATATATATATATATATATACACACACATACACACACACACACACACACACACACACACACACACACACACACACACACACACGAAAAAAAAAATATTGTAAAATCCAAACTGACTGATCACAACACTGAACATGGTAATTTCAATAAGTCGACAGTCAACATTATCGACATTACCCAACTTACCTGGACTTCCGGTGACTTCCAACTAATGTTTTACAGGGGGGCAAGCCCCCTGCACCCCTCATGTGGGGGAGCTGCACCTCCCATCTCCTGCTAATTATATATACAAACTCAGAGATCGCACTAAAGTGAGGAAAAGGGTACATTTCCTGATTCCCATTGTAGTGCGATCTCCAATCAAAACGTCAAACCCACAACAGTGAATGCAGAGTAGCATTCACTGTTATGGATTCAGATATTTACGAATCTGCATTACGATACCTTGGAACCATAACATATGACCTTCCAAGGTTTGCATAACTATCGTGCAAAATTATGATGATAAGCCTACACACACACACACACACACACACACACACACACACACACACACACACACACACACACACACACACACACAAACACACATATTATATATTCTTCTTCTTCTTTCAGCTGCTCCCGTTAGGGGTCGCCACAGCAGATCAACTGTTTCCATTTCCTCCTGTCCTCTGCATCTTGCTCTGTCACACCAACTACCTGCATATCCTCTCTCACCACATCCATAAACCTTATCTTAGGCCTTCCTCTTTTCCTGTTACCTGGCAGATTCATCCTTAGCATCATTTTCCCAATATACTCTGCATCCCTCCTCAGCACATGTCCAAACCAACATAATCTTGACTCTCTGGCTTTGTCTCCAAACCTTCCAACCTGGGCTGACCCTCTAATATACTTATTCATAATCCTGTCCATCCTCGTCACACCCAGTGCAAATCTTAACATCTTCAACTCTGCCACGTCAAGCTCTGACTCCTGCCTTTTTGTCAATGCCATTGTCTCCAACCCATATAACATAGCTGGTCTCACTACCCTCTTGTAGACCTTCCCTTTCACTCTTACTGGTACATATCTGTCACAAATTACTCCTGACACTCTTCTCCACCCACTCCATCCTGCCTGTACTTTCTACTTCACCTCTCTTCCACACTCACCATTACTCTGAACTGTTGGTCCCAAGTACTTAAACTCATTAACCTTCGCCACCTCTACTCCCTGCATCCTCACCATTCCTCTATCCTTCCTCTCATTCAAACACATATATTCTGTCTTAGTCCTGCTGACCTTCATTCCTCTTCTCTCTAGAGCATATCTCCACCTCTCCAGGGTCTCCTCCACCTGTTCCCTACTCTCACTACAAATCACAATGTCATCTGCAAACATCATAGTCCACGGAGACTCCTCTCTGATCTCGTCTGTCAACCTGTCCATCACCATTGCAAATAAGAAAGGGCTCAGAGCTGATCCTTGATGTAATCCCACCTCCACTTTAAATGCATCCGTCACTCCCACTGCAGACCTCACCACTGTCATATCTTGTACCACACTTACATACTTCTCTGATACTCCTGACTTCCTCATACAATACCACAACTCCTCTCTAGGCACCCTGTCATATGCTTTCTCTAAATCCACAAAGACACAATGCAAATCCTTCTGACCTTCTCTGTACTTCTCCATCAACACTCTCAGAGCAAACATCGCATCTGTAGTGGTCTTTCCTGGCATGAAACCATACTGCTGATCACTAATCATCACCTCCCTTCTTAACCTAGCTTCCACTACTCTTTCCCATAACTTCATGCTGTGACTGATCAGTTTATATGGATTCACTTCATAACACTGAAAGCTCAAAACACTGAAACTCAAAATACTGAAACCAAAACACTGAAACTACAAAATCTTGAAAACGCAAAACACTGAAAACACATATCATACATATACTGAGTTTAAACAACATAAATCATAGCACTTTCCACCAAGTGTAAGCAGGGGGGCAAGCCCCCCTGCACCCCCACACCCCTGCTACTTATATATATATATATATATATATATATATATATATATATATATATATATATATATATCAACTCCAAGATTGCACTTCACTACACTAAGTGAAATCTTGGAGTTGATATATTTAAGTAGCAGGGGGCGTGGGGGGCACAGCCCCCCAAATGGGGGGTGCATGGCACTTGCCCCTCTGCTTACACTTGGTGGAAAGTGCTAAGATTTATGTTGTTTAAACACAGTATATGTATTATATGTGTTTTCAGTGTTTTGAGTTCTGTGTTTTGAGTTTTCAGTGTTTTGAAGTTTCAGTGTTTTGGTCTTCTATATTATGAAATTTTCTCATTTTCAGTGTTTTGAGCTTTCAGTGTTATGAAGTGAATTTGTATATATATATATATATATATATATATATATATATATATATGGATCACCTTCAGTTAACCCAAACGCATACAATGCGAAAACACAAATCACCGACACCAACAGACCGACAACACAAAATACCGACAATACACACAACCATACATGCACTAACCGTAACCCAAACCCTAACCCTAAGGTCCGACACAACCGCACACTTACCCTACCCGCACCCTAACCCTAACTCACTTAACCCACCCCTAAACCCACAGTCCGTCACTATCGCACACACCCTACCTGCACCCTAACCCTAACTCACTTAACCCACCCCTAAACCCACAGTCCGTCACTATCGCACACACACCCTACCTGCACCCTAACCCTAACTCACTTAACCCACCCCTAAACCCACAGTCCCTCACTATTGCACACTTACTTGTCTGCTCCCTAACACTAAATCCCTCACTCTATCGCACACTTACTGAGTCCGTCGGGTTCTCACCTTGTCGGTCATCTGCGTTGTCGGTGATTTCGGCCCGTCGGATTCCTTGTCGGTGAAGTGAGATTTCGGGCATCTAAAGGTGATCCATATATATATATATATGTTGCAGAAACAAAACTTCCGACTCTCCACGTTGTGTAAAAACTTTTGAGTTTATTTAATAAAACAGACAAAAAACGGTAAGCGCTTTCACGTATACTACTATACGCTTCTTCAGACAACTTGATATGAAAAGCAACTGCTTATTTATAGGGAGGCATAGCCCAAGATAATCCAATTAAATCAATCAATTAATCAATTAATTAAGAAGAGTTCAAAGCATTGTAATTCATTCTAGATGAAATACTTTTAAAGTTATAGTACTAATTAAATATAAAACATTTTTTCAGCCGAACAATATACATAAAAATAATAAATGTCATTTATAAAATAGCAATTTAAAATTATATGCATGTTTCCTTTCAAGCAAAATGTTTTTATAAATTCTTATGTTACCATGTTTAAAAATTTCTAAAAAACTTTTCAAGTGTTTATTCATAAAAAGTCAAAATATTGAGTATGAAATACATAAAATATGGTTGAAGTAATATATAAATATAGATATGTTATGCAGATTATAAATATAGATATAAATATACTGAATAAATAAATTAATCTTATAAATATGTAACCATATAAATATATAATTAAATAAATATTATCATATAATAAGATGTATAATACATAAAAAAGCATGAATTTTTTGAAACCTCCAACAGGTAAAAAAATGCATAAAAAACATGTTTAAAAACATAGGAATATATTCATATTATCAATGCCTAAAGAATGTGCTCAATCTAAGGGAAGGCTTTCAAAATAACCAAATGGACATCAATGGCATCTAACTATATCTTGAAACTTAAAACTTAAAAATATATCAGTACAATCCTGTATCTAACTATAATAAGGAGACAATAAAGCATAAATATCTAACTGTCTGTATAAAAAATGTTAGCTAAAAAAACATACTTCAAGGATAAGGTTATTAATACTTGTTATAATATCAAATATACAGTATAGATAATGGAGAAGATTGGTGAACATGGTGTGTATAAAGTCATGATGGACACTAAGGTTATTCTGTTATCTTCGATTATTGAGAAAAGATTTTATAGTAACATAATTATTTAAGCCAGGATAACAGTGCCCTCTAAGCTTGAAGATCCAACGTAGTTCTATTGACTCAAGATGATTCATGTAGTCACCTCCCCTATCTGTAACCTCCACTGTCTGCAACACTCTGAAGACAAAAGAATGTGATGGATTACTTATAACATGTTTGGCTAAGGCGTTTAGCTCATTTTTCTTTTTTATATCGTATTGGTGGTTATAAATTCTGTTCTTAAGTTTCCGTTTAGTCAGTCCTACATAGAATGCATTACAGCATTCACATGTAGCCAGATAAATTAATCCTGTGGTGTCACATGTAGCTCTAAATCTTGGTTTAAAAGTATAATCAAACTCTGGATGTGAAAAAGTTTGGTTTTTACAGATGAGCTTGCAGTAATTACAATGTTGGCAGGGGTACGTTCCAAATGAATCATTGAAGGACTGTTGATTTGGCAATAGCTTAGGTATTCTATCACATAATAAAGATTTTAAGTTCCTGTTACTCCTATAAACCATGTGTGGAGTATGACCTACTATATTCTTGGTGGCTTCATCTAATAATAAAACCTTCCAATTGTTTGATAATATTTTCTTTATATTCATAAAATCATTAGTATAAGTCGTAATGAAAGGTACTTGGTCCTTGTAGTTATATCTGTCTTTTTTAACAGAAGATGAAGCAAAATTACTGTTAGTTACGGTATATGTCAACCTTTCTGGTGATAAAATTTCATCTCTGACTTCCATTATTAAATCTAGGTCATACCCTCTTTCTAAAAACATCTCCACCATTCTAGTAGCTTCCATGTCCAAGTCTTCTTTATTCATACAAATCTTACTTATCCTGATGAATTGACTTTTTAGTATGCCTTTGAAAATGTGACGTGGATGCATACTATCGTATTTCAGGATGGTATTTCTCCAGCAATCTTTTTTAAAAAGTGTAGTTATTAATCTGCCTCTCCTAATATTTATAGTAACATCTAAGAAGTTTACAGAGCAGTATGAAGTTTCAGCAGAAAACTTCAGAAATGTAGTGGTTGTCTCTAAATAATCTTTAAAAGAATAAAATTCATCAGCTGAGCCATCCCATACAATTAATATGTCATCCACGAAACGTTTATAAATCAAAACTTTCTGAAATAAGATGTGCTTAAAGACAAAATTTGTTTCCCAGGAGTACACAACTAGGTTAGCATAGGTGTTTGCACAGGGGGTTCCCATGGCAACTCCGCAAGTCTGATGGAAAAGGTGACCCCCAAATGCAAACACATTGTTGTTAAGTACTAAGTCTAGTAGTTGACAGACCAAAATGTTGGTATTACTACTTATAGTCTGGTTATGTTGCAGTAATTCACGTATAGCATCTATCCCTATGTCATTTGGGATTGATGTAAAAAGACTTTGAACATCCATTGTAATTAGAAGATGTTCATTTTGTTTAAATTCTATGTTCAAAGATTGTAGGTATTCAATAAGTTGATATGTGTCTTTAAGAATTGAGGGAATGGCTTCCACTATCGGTCTCAAAGTTTTCTCTAAATAGTTAGATACATTCTCTGTGATCCATTTTGCCC
>NC_056748.1:56100477-56127977 GCF_019279795.1 Protopterus annectens | reverse complement strand
CTGGACTACGGCCTGGAGTAAGCACCTCATTGGTTCTTTTGAGCTTTTTTTAAAGTTGTTTCAAGCCTCAACTTTCAGTTACTTAAGGTGTTCCCTTGTGAGTGTTTCTGCCATTTTGCACAGGGCTAATTGGAGGAAGGGCTCTGAGCAAAATTCTGATCTTTGATATATAACTTTAAGTATCCTGTTTTTTGTTTATTTTTACTAGTTATTGCTTATAGATATTTATAGCACTTTTATTATCTGCTGCATACGTTTTACTGTATTTTATAGCTATAAACTAATCTGCACAGTTGTACTAAAATTTTCTGCCTCACAGGGCCTGATAAATAAGGTTTTTACTGTCATACTGTTTCTAAATCTTTTCTAGCTAGTTTTTGTTCTGATTGCCTGCCAAGGAGTGTATCATATAACTGGTTTGTTTGCAGTTAAAAGCATTCTCTAGAGTCTTCTTGCTCCTTTATCTGTTTATCATTTATAGGTTCATAGGTAGGTACTAGGCTATCTGCCTGAAGGCATTTATAAGCCTAGCCGGAAAGTGTTGGCTTTCACCACCCCCTTAGATTAGTTCCCTGTGCCTCTGTCCAGCAGAGCCATTGAAGTGATCCCCAGGGTTTACTTTCTGTTTCCCATCCTCATCAAGGTTTCTCTTGTTGAAGAGGGTTAGTGAAGAGCTCTGCCTAATGTAGACTAGAATCCTGTTCCAAAGCATGGGAAGTCTTTGGGACAGGAGTCTAGCCCTCCAGCACATCCTATTTATTGTTGTGATGAGGTTTAGATCTCTAGAGAATGTGGCTTGAGGGGATATGGTTTCCTTTAGGTGGAGCATGTCCATCAATTCTGGGTTGGACATGGCCTTGTATGTCAGGCAGAGATCACCTCTGACTAGGCGGCATGCAACTGAGTACAGCTGATGTTTCTTCAGTTGAGCTGCATAGGGCATCTGTTTGAGGCCAGTGATCCTCTTGGTGAGGTACTTCTGTGGTCTTTCCAGCTGTTGCAGGTGTCTTGTAAGGTACATCCCAAATGGGGCATTGTACTCTATGATGGGTCTGATGAGTGATGCGTAGAGGGGCACAGTGCCTCCTTTGATCTGGATGCAAACCCTTTTGTGATTAGGTGGGCCACGTAGAAGGATTTTCTAACCACTTTGGCAATATGATTATCAAAGTAGAGGTTGCTATCTACTTGGGTCCCCAGATCCCTTATTATGTCTTCCATATTTAGGGGACTACCACCTATGTGGTAGTTTGTGGGTACTATTTTTTTTCCAAAGGGGGATGGCTATGCACTTTTTGGCATTTCTTGAGGCCATGGTTTTGACACCAGGTATCTGTCTCAGTGAGACCCTTTTGGAGGATGTCTGTGTCAGCCGGAGAGTCAATTATAGCTCCTAGTGTGCAGTCGTCTGCGAACCTGGTCAGCCATAGTCCTCCTGTGCTTGCCTGTACCTCTGAGAAGTATATGCTGAACAGGAGGGGTCCTAGGACTGAGTCCTGGGGAATGCCAGTTGTAACTGGTTTAGAGTCAGACCTTGCTCCCACAATTCTTACCATTTGGGTTCTGTCTGTGAGCCAGTTGACAACCCATCTTGTGACGTAGGGGTTTATGTTCAAGCCGGTGAGCTTGTCTATAATACCTGAATGAGGAATGGTGTTGAAGGCCTTTACGAGGTCTACATAGGCTGTGTGGACCAACTTTCCCTCATCTATAGCCTTGGTAACTGTCTCAAAAAGGTTTGCCTGGTTTAGGAGGCATGATCTGCCCTTAACAAAGCCAAACTGGGTAGGGTCCAGTGTTTAGAGGTTCCCAATGTCTCTGTTAATGAAATACATGATGATGCACTCCATAGCCTTGCCCAAGCTAGTCAGGTTTATAGGGCGATAGTTCCCGGGGTCTGTTGTGGCTCAACATTTGTGGAGCACAATAACTGTTGCTGTGTGCCACTCTATGGGCATGTAGCCTGTGGAGAGGCTTAGTTTGAACAGTGTGTTTAGGTGAGGTGTTAGTTCATCTTTGAGCTCATGTAGGACACAGCCTGGGACACCGTCCAGTCCCATTGATGCTGTGTTTTTGGCTTTGGAGAGGGCGGTTTTAACCTACGTGTCTGTGATTTCAGGAGCACTATATTCTTCTGGTATGGCTATGGGCCCTTTTGGGGGTGAAAGGGGGGCAAAGTTTGCACTTAACCTGTCTGCCAGGATGTTGGCGATATCGGTCGGTTCAGTGTATTTTGTGCCATTCTGCACTATCTCTGAGCAGATCTGAGAATTGCCACTTAGATTCTTTGACATAGCTAAAGAATGCCTTGTGGTTATCGTTGGAGTCCTTGGCAATTTTTCTTTCGAAGCTAGCCTTGGATGATTTTATGAGGGATTGTAGTTTCTTGCTGATACTGATCAGGGATATGTTCCCTTCTTGGGATTTTACTCCTTTCTGTGCTAGTTTCCTCCTTCTATTGTATAGCTTGTTTATGGCAGGTGTCCACCAGACTGCTGCTTGGGATAGCACAATCCATGCATTCTTGTAGGTGCCCATAGAGTGCATTTGTAAAGGACTTTGCAACTTGGACAGCACTATCCTTTAGCATGGGGGCTTTGAAACTTTCCACCTTGGTCTTAAGTAATGTGAAGTTTGCTTTTGAAAAGTTTTTCACAGTAGTTTCTTTGACCGGGGTGGGGGCAGAATATGGATATCCAGAGTGATTATTTTATGGTCAGATCTAACCAGCAAGGGCTTGACCTCTGGTGTGGAACACTGGTCACCCATGTTGGAGATGGCCAGGTCCAATATGCTGTCACCTCTGGTGGGGGTGTTGACCAGTTGATCCAGGGTGTTAGAGTTCTTAAATTCTAGGAAATGTTGGGCAAGTTAGTACTTGAGTAGTTCTCCCAGTTAATGTTTGGATAATTGAAATCACACAATATCAGAGTGTTTGGTAGAACCTTTATGTTTCCCAGTGTTTTCAGAAATGCAGAATGGGGGTCCTGGGGCATGGTGGGTGATCTGTACCAAGCTACAATTTGGATTGCAGTTTTGCCTGTTGTTAGTTGCACATGGATGATCTCTGAAGCATCGTGCTGTGTCACTAACCTGGAGGTGTGGGTATCCTTGATGAATATGGATACACCCTCACCTTTTGTATTTCGGTCTGGGTTTTGTGGACAAAATGTATGGTATGAGTTGTAGCCTAGTAGTGCTGGGGTGCTCTCTGGAACCTTAAACCAGGTTTCTGTTACTGCACATATATTGATTTTCTCCATACTGAGGAGTGCCTCAAGTGCATGCATTTTGAGGTTTAGACTTTTGGCATTGAGTAGCATTACTCTCAGTTTTTTGTTACTTGTGCTATTTACGGCAGTGGGTTTGTCTTTTGAGCCTTGCCAAAAAAGGAACTATGGGGGTTGCAAGGGCCTTAGCCAGTATTCAAAAGCCTAAGGGTGACAGGTGCAAGCCATCTCTAGCAAAGCAGTTTGGCTTGTCAAGCACATCATCCCAGGCTGAAAGACACCAGATCCCCTTTGAATGACACCAGAAGCTTAGCCAGTTGTTGAAATTGATAATTTTTTTTTATACCGTGGTATCATTCTTGGTGAGGGCAGAATGCTACTCAGGGTCAGGGTCATACTGGCCTTGGCTACGTGATCAGAGAGCTCTTCCATGTCTCTTTTCATGTAGTCCAGGGAGGTACAGCTCAGGTCATTCACATCAACATGGACAATGACAGAGTCGTATTTGTACTTATTCTGGAGTGACCTGAGTGCTTGTGTTATGTGGCAGATCCTGGCACCTGACAGGCAGCTAACAGTAACCTTCTCCTTGTTCAGCCTAGTGAGTGGGACGTCAGTGTGCCTGACTATAGAGTCACCTATTACTAGTGTATTCGGTATGTTATTTTGCCTTAAGGACTGTGATTGCGTGGCACACTGGTTTTGTGAAGTATGTGTTCCATGGTTCATGTTGGGGGGGTGAAGGTTGATTGGATGTCTGCTTTGGAGGTCACTGTTGCTTTTGCAGATTTTTATTTAGAGCCTCCGAGTATGTTTTCATGTATTTATGTGTGTTTTTTGATGGTGCTGGTTTCATAGGTCTATGTGAGACTGGTGGTGTGATGCAAGTAATTCCGTTCTCCTCTTGACTGCCTGGTCCAGTCTTGGGCTGAGAGAGCTTAGCCTCCAGTTTGACTGTATAATTGCATCTCTCACATGTATTGGTGTTTGGTGGTAGGAGTAGAGGGCTGTCTGTGTGCATGCCCAGTTGTAACATTGCCACAAAATGCCCAGATTCACCAGTTGGACAAGAGAGTACACCTGAAACTGCCCTTTGGACATGCCTGGATAGGTACAGTGAATTGTTTTACTGATTGGCTGGTAAGGTCGAATAGAGAGCCTTGTCCTTCTCTAAAGTATGAAAGGGGTCTAGTGCTAATGTTTATTAGTGCTTGCTATAAGTTTTGAGCAAGTCCAGGGACAGATAGACTGCTCAAAGCTCCCCTCTCTCACAGGTGAACAGACAAACTTCCTTCTATCCAAGTAAGGTATGGGCAAACACAGAAACTTGTAACACAGCTCTGATTTCAGCACTAACCTGAAAACTGGACTATACTAGCTTAGAATGGTGGGAAAACAAGTATTTTTTTTTCAGAAAATAAAGCAGATGCAATAAAAAAAACACTTTAAATGCAGAGAAATTGCTATCACACGTGTGTGTAGCCTACAACAGTTAAACAGGTAATTTAAACACAAAAACGACTTTGTTAAAGTGCAGGCAGTAAAATAAGTACAATATGTAGCTGAAACAAGCTTTTTAGATCACAGAAACTAAATACATCAGCATTTTAGGTGGAATTAGCTAAAGGCAGCAAGAAAATGCAGAAAGATGATACTTAATCATTCCAAAGTCTCTCTTTTGTCTCTCTGTTGTTGTAGAACTCTGCAGAGCACCAGGCCGGAGATTGCGGAGCTGTATACAAGCACAAAAACCTCACAAATGTGGGTTTTATAGCAGGGAAATGAAAGAGATGGAAATTAGCCTAAAATGGCCAATAAACTACTAATTTCTGGGCTGAAACCACTCCTCCAGGTACAGATAGGCTGCTCAAAGCTTCCCTCTCTTACAGGTGAACAAAGAAACTTCCTTCTATCCAAGTAAGGTATGGGCAAACACAGAAACTTGTAACACAGCCCTGAATTCAGCACTAACCCAAAAACTGGACTATACTAGCTTAGAAAGGTAGGAAAACAAGTATTTTCTTTTTCAGAAAATAAAGCAGATACAATCAAGAAAACACTTTAAATGCACAGAAACGGCTATCACACTTGAGTGTGTAGCCTACAACAGATAAACAGGTAATTTAAATACAAAAACAATGTTGTTAAAGTGCAGGCAGTATAATGAGTACAATATGTAGCTAAAACAAGCTTTTTAAATCACAGAAACTCTAAAAAACTGGTGTTTTAGGCAGAATTACCTAAAGGCAGCAAGAAAATGCAGAGAAATGATTCTTAGTCACTCCAAAGTCTCTCTTTTGTCTCTCTGCTGCTATAGAACTCTGCAGGGCACCAGGCAGGAGCTTGCTGAGCTGTATACAAGCGCAAAAACCTCACAAATGTGGGTTTTTTCAGCAGGGAAATGAAAGAGATAGAAGTTAGCCTAAAATGGCCAATAAACTACTCATTTATGGGCTGAAACCACTCCTACAGGGAAAGATAGGCTGCTCAAAGCTCCCCTTTCTCACAGGTGAACAGAGAAACTTCCTTCTATCCAAGTAAGGTATGGGCAAACACAGAAATGTGTAACACAGTACTGAATTCAGCACTAACCTGAAAACTGGACTATACTAGCTTGGAAAGGAGAGGAGGGAAAACAAGTATATATTTTTTTTGTTTGTTTTTTTTTTAAATAAAGCAGATATAATAAAAAAACACTTTAAATGCAGAGAAATGGCTATCACACTTGAGTGTGTAGCCTACAACAGTTAAACAGGTAATTAAAACACAGAAATGGCTTTGTTAAAGTGCAGGCAGTAAAATAAGTGCAATATGTAGCTGAAACAGCTTTTTAAATCACAGAAACTAAAAAATGGCATTTTAGGCGGAATTAGCTAAAGGCAGGAAGAAAATGCAGAAAATGATACATAATCACTCCAAAGTCTCTCTTTTGTCTCTCTGCTGCTGTAGAACTCTGCAGGGCAACAGGCAGGAGCTTTCTGAGCTGTATACAAGTGCAAAAACCTCACAAATGCAAAAACCTCACAAATGCATATTTTTTAGCAGGGAAATAAAAGACATAAAAATTAGCCACTTTAGATAGATATAAACTTGCTAATATCCAAGTAAGGTACAGGCAAACACAGAAATTTATAACATAGCCCTGAATTCAGCACTAACCTGAAAACTGGACTATGTTAGCTTAGAAAGGCAGGAAAACAAGTAGGGTGTGGGAGGATGGCATAATGATTAAGGTGTTTACCTCACAGATGTAAGGTGCAGGGTTTGATTCTCACATGGGGTAATTGGCTAGGCTTGAAATGGCTCATGAGGGCAGTTAGCTTAGTACTAACCTATGAACCTATCCCAAAATGGCAACTAAACTACTAATTTCTGAGCTGAAACCACTCCTCGAGGGACAGATAGGCTGCTCAAAGCTCCCCTCTCTCACAGGTGAACAGAGAAACTTGCTTCTATCCAAGTAAGGTACAGACAAACACAGAAACTTGTAACACAGCCTTGAATTCAGCACTAACCTGAAAGCTGGACTGTATTAGCTTAGAAAGGCAGGAAAACAAGTATTTTTTTTCAGAAAATAAAGCAGATCCAATCAAAATAAACACTTTAAATGCACAGAAATAGCTATCACACTTGTGTGTGTAGCCTACAACAGTTAAACAGATAAACACAAAAACAATGTTGTTAAAGTGCAGGCAGTAAAATAAGTGCAATATGTAGCTGAAACAAGCTTTTTAAATCACAGAAAATCTAAAAAAACTGGCATTTTAGGCAGAATTATCTAAAGGCAGCAGGAAAATGCAGAGAAATGATTCTTACTCACTCTAAACTCTCTCTTTTGTCTCTCTGCTGCTATAGAACTCTGCAGAGCACCAGGCAGGAGCTTGCTGAGCTGTATACTAGCACAAAAATCTTGCAAATGTGGGTTTTATAGCAGGGGAATGAAAGAGATAGAAATTAGCCCAAAATGGCCAATAAACTACTAATTTCTGGGCTGAAACCACTCCTCCAGGGACAGATAGGTTGCTCAAAGCTCCCCTCTCTCACAGGTGAACAGAGAAACTGTTTTCTATCCAAGTAAGTTATGGGCAAACACAGAAACTTGGAACACAGCCCTGAATTCAGCACTAACCTGAAAACTGGGCTATACTAGGTTGGAAAGGTGGGAAAACAAGTATATATTTTTTTGTTTGTTTTTTTTAAATAAATGCACAGAAATGGCTATCACAATTGAGTGTGTAGCCTACAACAGTTAAACAGGTAATTTAAACACAAAAATGACTTTGTTAAAGTGCAGGCAGTAAAATAAGTACTATATGTAGCTGAAACAAGCTTTTTAAATCACAGAAAATCTAAAAAAACTGGCATTTTAGGTGGAATTATCTAAAGGCAGCAGGAAAATGCAGAGAAATGATTCTTAATCACTTCAAACTCTCTCTTTTGTCTCTCTGCTGCTATAGAACTCTGCAGAGCACCAGGCATGAGCTTACTGAGCTGTATACAAAAATGCTCCAGACACATGTCTTTGTAAAGTGGGAGGAAACCAGAGTACCCAGAGGAAACCCACACAAACACAAGGAGCACATGCAGACTCTGCACAGAAGTCACCCCAGATGAGAATCAAACCCAAGAGCCTCTTTCTGTGAGATGACAATGCTACCACTGCACCACTCCATCGTATTTGTGCTGTTTTTCTGCTGTGATAAACAATTCTGCAGTGTTTTCTGCCTAAGTAGGTTTAGGTAGTAGCTGGAACATTGTCCATATTCAGGCTTGTCTTCTGGACCTAATTGGCTGTTTGTATAGGTTGTATATCTGATTACATGTTCCAGGCCATCTTAGTTTAGCAAAAAACATTTTGAATTTCATTGAGAGTATAATGTTTATGGTCATTGGCTGATTGGGGTTTCCTGGACTACAACTTGGAGTACGCACCTCATTGGTCTTTTTGAGCTTTTTAAAAGTTGTTTCAAGTTTCAACTTTCTGTTACTTAAGAGGTTACCTTGTGAGTGTTTCTGCCATTTTACACAGAGCTAATTGGAGAAAGAGCACTGAGCAAAACTCTGACCTGTGATATATAACTTTAAGTATCCTGTTTTTTGCTTATTTTCACTAGCTATTGCTAGCTAGTTTTTATTCTGATTTCCTGCCAAGAAGTGTGTCATATAACTGGTTTAGTTTCCCACCCTGCCTCCCTATTGGTATCCTGTTCTTATACTTGGTGGCTTTGCAGTTGCCCACCCCTACTGTAAATCTGGTCTGGGACACTGCTTCCAGTCTAGTGTCATTAGCTCATGCTACCTAATACGGAGAGAACCTTTGAGAAGCCAACCCACTTAGTTTCTTAACCTTGAATTATCTTCTGCTCCCCCTTCCTTCCTTTCCACTTTACTTAAAAAAAATCTAAAGTTTAAGCTTGTTTCCTGCCTTTTCTGCAACTAGTTTTGTTCAGATACATATTTGCTGTATCCAGTACTGTATGTAAGCTTCTGAGCCCAGCAAGCCTTTCTGTGTTGGAAGCAAGCCGTCTTGCTTATCAGTGGGAGTGGTAAGCACTAGGTAGCCTCTCTACCACAAAAGGTGTAGTTTCTGGCCCAGAAATTGTAGTTTATTGGCTGTTTGGGCAGTTTTTCCATCTATTTCAACTTTCTGGTTTAAAAGCCCATGTTTGTGCTTGTTTCCCGCCTTTCCTGTAACTAATCTAGACCAGATACATATTTGCTGTATCCAGTACTGTTTGTAAGCTTCTGAGTGGTGCCAAAGTCTTTTCTTCAATTTTTCCCTTAGATCTACTAGTTCTTTCCTCTCCTGCACTTTTACTTGGACTTCTTATAGCAATTATTGTAGCACACAAAAGTGCTACCAGCAATAAATGTTCTACAAGGAAACAGCTCCAGTACTTTATTAATGCCCACCCCTCCAGGCATGCCTAATGGTCAGTTCCCTGTGCTTTCTCCTATTAACCTGGTGAACCTGGGCATCCTGAGGCAATGTAGCAACTGCCTCATGTACACTGACAACCCTCTCCTCTTACCTCCCAACATTCAGACTTGCGAGAGATGCATTTATATTTCCAAATTGGAAGCCACGCCCTCTCCAGCCAAGACTGCAATAGCTGGTCAAGAGGAGAAGGTCAACACTTGCACCACACCACATGGAACACATAGCCTTCTAGAACACACACCTACACTGCCTTTACATAAAAACACAAACTGCACACCCACCTTCGCGGAGGCTCTCAATAAAAATCTACACAAACAGCAGAGACTTCTAAGGCAGAAATGCACTTCACCACTACAACATAACACTAATCACAAGACACATAACTCTCCTAAACAGTGTGCCACTCAACTAAAGCCCCTAAGGCAAAACAGCATGTCCAACACACTAGTCATAGATGACTCGATAGTGAGGCACACTGATGTCCCACTCACTAGGTTAAATAAGGAGAAAGTCACAGTCAGCTGCCTGTCAGGAGCTAGGATCCGCCACATAATGCACGCACTCAGGTCCCTCAACAAAAGGTACAAATATGACTCTGTCATTGTACATGTGGGTGTAAATGACCTGAGACATACCTCCCTGGACTACATGAAAAGAGACATGGAGGATCTCTCGGATTATGTAGCCCAGGCAGGTATGACCCTATCCCTGAGCAGCATCCTACCATCACCCAGAATGATACCACAGTACAAGAAGAAAATGACTGATTTCAACAATTGGCTAAATTTCTGGGAGTCTATATCATAACAACAAAAGTGCTTATGTGCGACTTCTTAAAAGTTGACACATAATACACGAAATCTGTAAATAGTGAACGGCCACAAAATTGAATTTTTTCCTAGTGAAAAAATTCACGCGGCCATTCGAAAAAAAATAAAAATTAGAAAACATTATCAGGAGGGGGCTTCCTCCCCCCACCCCCAAAATGGGGGGACTGTGCACCCACACCGCCTAACTAAATATACCAACTCCATGACCGCACTATAGTGAAGGAAAGGACAACTCTGTGTAGTTGCCCAACTACCTCCTTGCCCTATGACATATTCATTGAATTGCTTAAATGTGGTTCGATGAATATGTGTCCCTCTTTATGTGGTCACTCAAAAGCACTTTCATGCTTCTAATATAGTCCCATTTCTTTTGTGCCTGGGATGACATGATTGACAGACCTTGATGCTTTGCCAGAGATGGCCTGCATCTGTCACCTCTGGGCTTCCGGATACTGGCTAAAGCTCTTGCCATCCCTATAGTCCCTTTTTTAGGTGCTGTTCTAAACAGCAAATTACCACTGTAACAGCTACAAACAAATGCAATCTGATGGTTATGCTGCTCAGTGCTAGAAGTCTAAATCTCAAAATGCACTCACTCGAAGCACTCCTTAAAATGGAGAGCATCGACATTTGTGCCGTAACAGAGACCTGGCTCAAGGCAGCAGAAAGCACCCATGCACTTCCAGGCTATAACTCATTACACACCTTTTGGCCTCAGAACTTGGACCAAAACTCCAAAGGATGAGGTGTTTCCATATTCATAAAGGATGCACACACCTCCAGACTGGTAGCCCAACATAAAGCATCTGAGATACTTTAGGTGCAGATAACATTAGGTAAGACAGCATTTCGGGTTGTATCCTGCTATAGGTCCCCAGCCATGTCCCAAGACTCACACTCCATGTCCCTAAACACCATGGAGAATATTAAGATCCAG
Organism: Protopterus annectens; assembly: GCF_019279795.1. Classification (NCBI taxonomy): domain Eukaryota; kingdom Metazoa; phylum Chordata; order Ceratodontiformes; family Protopteridae; genus Protopterus; species Protopterus annectens. Next base: position 56,117,039 of record NC_056748.1, on the reverse strand, counting down.
CCTAACACTCTCATACTGGGTGACTTCAACCACCCCTCCATTAAATAGGAAAACTACTCATGTGCCAATACACTTGCCCAACGTTTCCTGGAATTCATTAATTCCAGTGCCCTGGACCAGCTCATTCTTCCCCACTAGAGGTAGCCACATCCTTGTTCTGGTCATTACTAACATTGGTGACTGTTGTTCTACACCAATAGTAAACTCCTCCCTGGTTAGATCTGACCACAAACTAATCACCTTGGAAATCCACATCCCTCCCACCCACTCCACAAAGGTAACCACTGATGAAAAGCTTCTTCAAAGCTAACTTTGGGCTCGTAAAAACAGGGGTGGCTAACTTCACTGCACCCATGCAAATGGAGATAAGTTGCGTGATCACTGAATCATATGCCAATGCACTGTATGAACACATACACGAATGCATGAATCTCACCATACCAAATAGAACCAAGACAATCTCCTCCAAAAAAAGGAAGCCAATCTAGTGGTCCCCTGCCATAAACAAATTCTATAACAGAAGGAGGAAACTGATGCGGAATAAGGTGAAGTCCCAAGACTGGAAAAACTCTCTTATCAGCTTCAACAAAAAGTTGAGAACCTTCATCAAATCCTCTAAAGCTAGCTATGAAAACAGAATTGCAGCAGATAGTAAAGATAACCACAAGGCCTTCTATAGTTATGTAAAGAATCTCCACAGCAATACCAAGATTTTCTCTGAGCTACTGCACAATGGTACCTCCTATACCGAGCCAACAGATATTGCCAATATACTGGCTAACAGATTCAGTGCCAACTTTACCCCCCCCCCCCCCAAGGGACCAGTCACAATACCAGTAGATTGCCAGGCACCCAGTATTACTGCTGCACAGGTTGAAACAGCACTGTCCAAGGCCAAGAATACAGCTTCTATGGGACCTGACAATATCCCTGGCTGTGTTCTACATGAACTACAGAATGAATGGGCAACTCACCTATGTGCCCTGTTCAATCACAGCCTGACCTCAGGCTTTGTCCCTACTGAATGGTGCACTGCTACAGTCATCCCTCTCCACAAGGGAGGAGAGACTACATACCCTGGGAACTATAGCCCCATTAACCTGACGAGTCTGATATGCAAACTATGGAATGCATCATCATGGACCTAATAAACAAGGATATTGGGAATCTCCAAACTCTGGATCCTACACAGTTTTGTTTTGTGAAGGGTAGATCATGCCTGCTCAACTTGGTCAACTTCTTTGAGTCAGTCACCAGAGCTATGGATGAAGGCAAGGTGGTTCATACAGCCTACCTTGATCTGGCCAAGGCCTTTGATACCATTCCCCACTCAGGAATCATAGAAAAATGCAGTAAGCTAGGCATCAACCCCTATATCACTAGGTGGGTTGCAAACTGGCTCACAAGTAGAACTGCAGTGTGAAAGTAGCTGACTCCAAGTGAGACTGTCAACCAGTCAAGAGTGGAGTCCCACAGGGTTTGGTCACGGGTCCTCTCCTGTTTGGAATCTACTTCTCTGAAGTCCAGGCCAACATGAAGGGACTCTGACTGACAAAGTTCGCAGACAATTGCAAGTCATGAACTATTATTAACTCCCCAAGTGATGTTGATATCCTACAGAAAGGCTACACTGAGACCAATGATTGGTGTCAGAACCATGGCCTTAAGCTCAATGCCAAAAAATGTGTCATCATCCCTTTTGGGAAAAACCCAGTTTCCATGACTTACCACATTGATAGTAGTCCACTGAGCATAGAAGGCATTATAAGAGATCTGGGAACACAGGTTGACAGTAACCTCTCTTTTGACCACCACATTGCCACTATGGTCAGAAAGTCCTTCTATGTGGCACATCTCATTACTAAGGGTTTTGCATCAGGAAGAAAGTGGTCATTGTCTCCCTCCACTCTTCCCTCACTAGGCCAATCATTGAGTACAATGCCCCATTTGGCATGTACCTCACTAAACACATGCAACAACTGGAAAGGAAGCAAAAGTACCCCACAAAGAGGATCCTAGGCCTTAAACATTTGTCCTATATGGACAGACTAAACAAACTCCAACTATTCTCTGTTTCTCTGTCTCATATCGCCTACTTAGAGGCGATATCTGCTTGACTTACAAAGTCATGTCTGACCCAGCTCTGTTAGAAATGCTACATCTGAAGAAATCCCAAGCCCTCCACACCACACACTCCAGAGACCTCAACCTCATTACCACAATTAACAGAACATGCTGGAGGGACAGGTGCATAACTCAGAGACTGCCCATGCTCTGGAATAGACTTCCCATACATGTTAAGCAGAGCACCTCACTGGCCCTCTTCAAGAGAAATCTTGATAAGTGGATGGGAAACAGAAAATTCACCCCAGGGATCACTCCAGTGGCTTTATTCGACAGAGGCACTGGGAACTAAGGTTGAGTGGCACGTTGTCAGGGTAATCCTATGGGCTAGGTTTGTAAAGGCTCCAGGGCCATTAGCCTAGTACACACCTATGAACCTATGAACCACATATAATTTCATCTTTGAAAAACTGTACATTTGTTTCAGATTACATTAAATCCATACTCCTGTTATACTGTTTAGGATGTTTTTCCTTGTACAAAGAATGTGCAGATTTTTATTTTCTCCACTAGATGTCAGTATTTACTAAATCCTAGTTAGGGATATGTGATAATCATCTGATAATATTTAATGGATGTAAAGCTTTTCATATGAATTTGTTTGAGAAATTTAATATATAACAGAATATTTAAATATTTAATGGAAGAAATAAGTAATATATGATTACTAAAATTATGCATTAAGGTGCCAAAACTGAGGTATTTATGGGGGAAATACTTGTGTCTATATGAGTGTCTATGAGTGTTACTGAAGATGTTTTTTACTACTGAAACTAGATTTCAACACTGGTTTCTAAATAAGTGGCTGCAATAAAAGATTGGATTATTTTCCTGTGTACACGTCTGGCAGTGCTGAACAGTTTGGATCTCTTGGTTGTTCATCACACTTACCAAACATCAATGGGAATTACTTGGGAATGTTGCAAATTCCTTGGAATTTGTGGTCTTTTGCTGTCAAGTAGCAGGTGCAGTTACAAATCCAAAGAGAGTGTAAGATAGCTGTTCACAAAACAATCACATGAATGACATTTAGAGTTAAACTGTAGAAAACAGCATTCTCACTATCTGCCTCCATGGAAGGGTCAGCAACCCTCCAGTTAATCTAATCAATTCTGAGGTCACTGCACTTCGAGGATGGGTGGTGCACATTCACCATTGTCGTGATCTCCATTGATTTGAACAACTGAGCATTATCAAATATCTTGTCCAAGTACAATTTGATTACTTACCACTATAAGTACATTTATTATGGGTTATACTGCAGTTAATTAAATCCTGATTAAGCAGTGGACCACCTCTACAAAAGTACTACACAAGAAAAGATAAAGTACAGGACATGGGTCATATGAGAAGGCAATTAAATTTGTTTTCATAAGGTGGAAATGCAGTGATTTGAGCAATTGTGGTAAGTGATTCCAAGTTGCAGGTTCCAGTCAAGAGAATGTTTTTCACCAAGTGTATTTTTAAATGTAGGCAAGATGAGAGGGAAGGATGTTGGCATAATGTTTAAGGTATTTACCTTACAAGCACAAGGTGCATGGTTTGTTTCTCATAGATGATAATTAGCTAAGCTTAAAATGGCCCACATGGGTAATTAGCCTAGTATGAACTTATGACCCCTATGAACATGAAGTTGTTGTCCTTGGCTATGCCTCAGGGATATGATTGTTCCCTATGACAGTTTGGAGAAGGCAGCTAAAATAACATGAAGCCCTGAAATTAACTGGAAGCAGCTCCATCTTAATAATGATGTCACTATGATGAGCTCATGAATCTGCTGTGTCACTATGATGAGCTCACAAATCTGCTGTGTCACTATGATGAAGTCATGAATCTGCTGTGTCACTATGATGAGGTTGTGAATCTACTCATAGGTTCATAGTTGTTTACTAGGCTAACAACCACAAGGGCTTTTTTTAAGCCTAGCCATGCATCCCAAATTTCTGACGAGTTCTGATACCCTTGATAAGTGCAAGCATGGGCCTGGGAGATGAACCATTTACATGTTACCTGTTTGCATCAGAGACATAGGTGCCAAACATGGGATTAATTTCCAGTTTCCCATCCAATTGCCCAAGTTGCACTTGAATTGGATTAGGGAGAAACTCTGCTTCACATGAATGGGGATCATGTTCCATAGACAGGGTAGTCTCTGGGATACATACTTATCTAACCAGCAGGCCCTGTTTATATCACAGGCAAGGCTTAAGTCTTTAGAATGGGTAATTCTGGTACTGTTTGTTTTGTGGGTATGCAGGAGGTCCATCAGAGTGGGGTCTGACAATGCTCTGTATGCCAGGCATAGATCTCTAAAATCCTATAGGAGACAGAATACAGAGATATGGCCTTGAGGTGGTCTGCAAAGGAGATATTGCTTATTCCCTGTATTCTTTCAGTGAGGAACCTCTGTGGATGTTCCAGTTGTTGGATATGCCTAGTTAGGTATATACCAAAGGGGGCATTGTACTCAATGACAGGTCTGACGAATGCCGAATACAGTGGAACAATGACTTCCTTGGAATTGGATCCCATACCTTGGTTTATAAGTTGCACAACATAAAATGATTTCCTCACCACTGTAGACATGAGATGATCAAAGGCTAGATTACTATCTGTGTATGTCCCTAAGTACCTGATTAGTATGTCACTATGATGAGTTTGTGAATCTGCTGTGTCACTATGATGAGCTCATGAATCTGCTGTGTCACTATGATGAGCTCATGAATCTGCTGTGTCACTATGATGAACTTGTGAATCTGCTAGGAATGCAGAACTGAAAATCTCATTTTTTGTAATTTGTAGTCTTTGAGTGTTTAGCGATGAATGCAGAGTGAGAAGGGACAGGCAGTATTCAGGTTTTGGGGAGCACTGCATTCTTAGCTAGATCCTTCATAGCTACTAGAGGGAGTAATTGTGCAATTTTGTAGCATTATGTGATTTGTCGTAGGACTTGGTTCATAACAATATCAAAGTGAGTAGCAAATGTAAGCCAGGGATTTAGGGTGTATATTATATATTCAAACTTTCAAAACTTCAAATATCATATGTTCGACAACATATGATCGAAGTTCAAAAGTTCGAATATATAATAAAACAAACAAAAAAATTACCTTAACGGTGCAGGAAGACCTGCACCCCCCACACCCCCCTACTTAAATATACCAACTCCGAGATCGCACTTCAGTGCAGAAAAGGGAAATTCTCCCATTCTGCACCGAATGGAGCCATTACATTTAACCTTCAAACTCTTGAAATGTTGATCATATGGTGTCGACCATATGACATTCGACATTTCAAGCGTTCGGAGTTCTAATAGGAACCCAGGAATTTAGTATGAGGCCCAAGTATTTTTATTTACAAATATTAGGGATGGGATTGCCATGTGTGTCTTTAGTAGGGTCTCATAGTTTTGATTATACTGTCAACATACAGAAGTGTAGTTTCAGTTGAATCTTGAACAAAATGACCAGGGCACCCTCCTAACTACCATTTCTAAGACAGTCACCTTTTGAATACCCAGGAAATGTTATGCCTTCATACCACCAACGTTCTATAACTGTTACAGTGGGTTGATTCAATTTACATGTTCTCGATATAAATTCTTCTATTTCATTTGTAAGAGTCTGAGTATTAGTGCAATAAATATCGATACATTATTTTACAAAAAGGGTTTGACTTCCTTGAGCTGAATTTGCTGGCTGAAATAAAAACAAGAGTTTCACCATCTTTTGAAATTTCCCACTTAGAATTTTTACACCAAGATAACTGGGGTGAAATCTTTCACTGTCAAAGAATTCTGCCCTGTTGGAAAAATCTTCCCAGCTTTTTATCAAATCCAAGTAATTTCTGTTGCAGATTTATCCTAGCCATCTGTTACAAAGTAATAATTTAGAAAACTTTTTTTTTCAATAATTTTTATTTTCATTTTGCATTTATAAAAGATACAAAAATGTTCATATTTACAACATGACCATAAGAGAAAGTTATACATAGTAGTCCATATAGAAACATGAAGGTCATATAACAACACTATTTATACTATATACATAGATGCTTTCTCAAACAAGTTTAAACAATATAAAGACTCTATAGTGTGCATGATGCTCCTGTGGTGGGAACCCCGGTTCCTCCTCACCTGCTCCCCTCCTCCACCTGGGACTCAACCTCCTGTTGGGCGTGAGAGAGAGGCAAGAAAAGGACTGAGGTGAGAAGACCACAAGCGCAGGCCGAGACCTCCATTTTGGCCTCGCCAGCCAAGCCGGGCTTCTCCTCCGCCTCCTTGGCTACTGGCTCTTCCCCCCAGCCTCCAGTCTCCTGGTCTGCTTTTCACCAAAGCCCAGAGGAGGAGGAGACCCACCTCCGCTTCAGGCTATCGGTGAGGCGCACTCAAGGCCTTACCTCCTGCAGCTCCTTCTCTCGAGATCCACGACAGTTTCTTTGACGCTGATCTGGACCGATGATAAGAAGGTTCATCAGGCCAGATGCAGATGGGAGTGCTCACCTGAGCACACTGGTCCTCAGACTGGTGCAAGTTCAGGCCGGCTCGATCCACTCTTCGATCTGAGGTGGAGCCGACCAGATCCTTTACCGAGGCTGGCTCTCGGCTTTTGATGTAGTGGAGAGGGCTCTGCTGATTTTGACCTCCCACTTGCTTCGCCTGCCTGCTTCCATCTGCACTGGGTCAGGCTTCACCATCCGCCACTGGGACAGCCCGCTTCAGTGCTCTATAGTGTGCATGATGTTTTATGCTAGTATGATATTAAAGGTTTGTTCCCAAGTTGCTCGAGTTTTGCTGTTTTTGTTTCTTTTATCCATTACTATTTTGTGAGCTAATAGGTGCTTAATAGCCACTTTCTTAAAACCTTCCCAAGAGATGCTCATAGAGTCTATCCATTTGAGACTATATATAGTGTCATTAATGGGAATATGGTTATAAGTGAGTTTGCTTGTTTTACTGAGAAGTTAGATGGGTGAATATGTAAAATGGTAAATTCCCGTGAAAGTGTTGATGACTGATATCCCACTTTTTGTACTTGTAATTTCAGTGACTTCCAGAGTTTATAGATGCATTTGCAACTCCAAAATATATGCATTAAGTCTGCTATCTGATCCTTGCAGTGTGGACAGTATGGTGATTTTATTGCATTGAATTTGTGTAGTAATGTAGGTGTGAAATATGCATTGTTATTTATCATAAGCTGTGTGTACAACAGTTTTTTTAAGGAATATGCTTTTCAGTGTTAGGTTAATTGCATTTTGTATCTGGTGGTCATCCAAAGATGGCTGTATTTTCCTCCAATAGTTAGAGAAAAGGAGGTCTTTCTGGAATGTGATTTCCCCTGTCATTTTGTTATAGTTTTCTTTGTCATGAGGATAGCCTCCCAGAACAGAGTGTATTTTTCCATGTCACTATTGGGTACGGTAGGGTTTTGGAGGTAACTGGTTCACATCTCTTTGATTTGTCTAAGCATTATGACATAAGACTTAGGTAGATTCAGATTATTTCTCATTTCTTGGATAGTACAATTAACCAGTGGGTAGATATCTTGTATTCTTTTTTCTTTTAGTTAGGGAAAGGAATCTAAATCTAGCGTCTTGCTATTTATTTTTAAATTAGGATTTTTATGGAGGGGTTGTAATGTTATCAGAGCTTGCCCCAGGTTTAAGGAATGAAATAACTTTTGTATTATATTTATAAAATGTTTTAGAGGATCTATAATTTTGTGTGCTTGTAGATCTGTTTTGTTCAAAAAGGGAAGTACTTTGGGATTGATGCCTAATGATTTGATGTATCTGTAGTATATTATCACCCATCACCCATAAGCGGTATTAAGAAGTTTGCTGGGATTATACTCTGCTACTCCTCGAGTATTGCTACTTGTTCATGTGGATAATAAGTTTAATATTCTGTTGACCCCCTTTGGGAGTGAATTTGTTTTGACTTTATTATGTATAGGTATCTGTGATGTCATAAATATGTACGTTAGCCTAGGCAGAATTCTGTGATGTCATAAATATGTACGTTAGCCTAGGCAGAATTCTATGATGTCATAAATATGTACGGTAGCCTAGGCAGAATTCTGTGATGTCATAAATATGTACGTTAGCCTAGGCAGAATTCTGTGATGTCATAAATATGTACGTTAGCCTAGGCAGAATGTTCATTTTAATTACTGAGACTTTGGCCAGAAATGGAAGCTTAAGATTGTTCCACCTTGTGCAGTCTTGCATAATACTTTGCCATTTAAGAGTTATGTTATGTTGATAGAATTCCTTATTATTTTAAAAAAAGTGATTCCCAGGTATTTAATTTCATCCTTTATTTTTATGGTGTCTAAAAGTGGTATCAATGAGATAAGCCTGTTTGGCCTCAAAGGGAAGATACTAGTTTTATTACGGTTTAGTTTGTAATTAGACATATTGGAAAATTGTTCAATTGCATTTATTAATTTGGTCATATCACAGTTCGGTGTAGCGAAATATATATTTAAATCATCTGCGAAAGCGGAAAGATATATTTTGAGGTTATATATTGAGGGGGGATTATGATAAGCATTTTGTTTAATATATAAAAACAGTGTCTCTAAGTATAAGTTAAATAGAAAGGGCGATAGTGGGCATCCTTGCCTTGTCCCATGTTTTATCAAAATTCTATTTGACCATGTTTTATTTATGTAAAGAGATGTATAGGGATTACTATAGAGAATTTGAATAATCTGTACAAAGTTGTTAGGTATGTCAAAATAAGGTAATCTTTGAAGTAAGAATTCTAGGTTAACCCTATCAAATGCCTTGTGGGTATCTACTATCATTGCGTAAATGTTAATGTTCTTCTGATTTGCAAAAGATATCAATGCATCCACTGTTAGGGTGTTATCATCGGTCTGTCTATGTGGTGTGAATCCAGATTGTTCTGGAGAAATGATTTTATCTAAAGGTTTTTTAATCTGTTTGCGAGTATCGAAGTTAGGATCTTTGCATCTATATTTAAAAGGGAGATGGATCTATAACTATCTGGGTTTTTGGGATCTGCATGTTCCTTTAATATGAAAATAGTTTTGGAGGCATTAAAGTGAATATCATTTATGTTATTATTTGTTATATAGTTCAGCACATGATATAGTACTTTAGCAATAAGGGGAATGAAAGCTTTGTAGAACTCTGAAGTAAGTCCATCCAGTCCGGGGGCCTTGTGTGATTTCAAATGTTTAATTGTTATGATTATCTCATTAATAGAAATATGTTCTGTTAATTTTTTTTTGTTGTTCTAAGTTTAGTTTAGGAAATTTTAATTTTTGAAGAAAAAGAGTCCTTTCTTCCCTAGAGGCTTGTAATGTCTGTTCTCCATATATATGAGAATATATTTGCTCGAATACTTTGATAATTTCTTCATTTTGTATATAGTTTTTGTCCCAGTAATTTATTTCTACTATATTTGAGGTGGTTTTATGTTGTAAAATAATTCTGGTCAGAGCTCTGGAGGGAATTTCTGCTTCTTCTGTATAATTGGCTAACATTTTTGCCTCATAAAAAGATAGATTTCTGTTCTCTAACATATACAGGTCTCTGTGTTTCTAGGAGATCAACTTAGGTTTGATTATTAGGGTTATTTAGTAATTCTCTTTCAAGTGGTTCTATCTTCTCTTTCAAGGTGTGTTCCTCTTTTAGCTGTATTTTTTATAATATGCTGCTTTTCTGATGAGAAGTCCTCTGATTTGTGCTTTGGCCACCGCCCATTCTATGTCCATTGGGACTTGTGAGGTGGAGACATTTACAAGGATATTTTTAATATGTCCTCAGTTTCTTTTATTATATCTGTTTTGGTAAGCAGATTAGGATTTAAAGACCAGTTGTGACCTCTATCTGATAGGTACCGTATTTTGCCCCAGTTGAAATTCAATGTAACTTTGGAATGGTCCGAGAAAAATTTGGTGTGTATGACTATTGAGGGATCAATGTTTATAAGTATGTCTGAGATTAAAAAGTAGTCTATTCTCGACCACATCTTGTGCCATCGCGGATAGAATGTGAACTTCCCGGTTGTATTCTTATTATTCCCATACTCATAGGGGTCATACAGTTTAAATCTCATTTAAATTCATTTAGAGCTATTGTAGCTTGTTTATTATGAGATTTGGTCAGGTTAGCGTTGTCCTTTTCTGGGTTTTGATATGTGTTCCAGTCACCTGTAATTATTATATAGTGATCTTTAATTTGGTTTAAGATTGGATAAAGAGAGATAATAAAGTGATGTTGGTTGTTACAGGGTGCATATATATTAAGCACCATTATGGGAATTGGTAATACTGGGTTAGTGGAAGTTACATAACACCACCTTCCCTCTTTATCACTCTTAGTTTCAAGTATTTTATCTTGAAATTGATTTTTGATTATTATTGCTACACCAGCACTGTTAGTCTTACCCTCTGATGCTATAATTTGTCTTATGCACTTCTTTTTACCAATATCTGACCATTGCTCTGTAGTTAAATGCATTTCTTGTATCAATATAAGATTGGATTTGGGTTTCAAGGTAAGGTGCAGAAACAATTTCCTTTTTTCTTTGATTTGGAGTCCTTTAACGTTCCATGTCTCAATTTCTCACATTTATGTGTTAAAAATGTTTGTTTTGCCTTATGTATGTGTTAACTTGCATTTATAATTTTTGTACGTGTTGCTGTAGAGTATTTTTGAAAAGCATCAAACTATTCCCGTCCCCACCCTGTGCCTAACCACCATATCCCTGGACAAGGAATAACTGGGGGAATATAATGAGAATTTGTTGTATACTATAAATTTCCTTCTGCTTTTAAGTTGTGTGTTCTCTTTGTGTGTAAGTATAAAACATGGTATCCTCCTAATGTTACTATATACAATACGGACAAAGCTTACCAAACTAGTTCCCTAAAAAAGCACTGCTACATCAAATCCCTAGTCTCTTGCTTTAACCTATATACAATTATAGTAATGTGTAAAGATAGCTTATAATTTTTTCGTTTATGACTAAAACCTTCTGATAAAAAAATGCTGTAAACACCGTGTTAGTATTCAAATCCTCGGTTACATAAAACAAGATACACAACAATATACCATGCCTTTTAAACCAGGGTTGTTATTTGTAAATAGCGTGTTAGTATTCCAATCCTCGGTTAGGTAAAACAAGATTCACAACAATATGCCATGCCTTTTAAACCAGAGTTGTCCTTTGCAAACAGTGTATTAGTATTCAGCTCCTCAGTTAGATAAAACAAGATACACAACAATATACCATGCCTTTTAAACCATGGTTGTCCTTTCTAAACATTGTGTTAGTATTCAAATCCTCAGTTACCTAAAACAAGATGCACAACAATATACCATGCCTTTTAAACCAGCGTTGTCCTTTGTAAACAGTGTGTTACTATTCAAATCCTCGGTTAGATAAAACAAGATACACAACAATATACCATGCATTTTAAACCAGAGTTGCCCTTTGCAAACAGTGTGTTAGTATTCAGCTCCTCAGTTAGATAAAACAAGATACGCAACAATATACCATGCCTTTTAAACCAGGTTTGTCTTTTGTAAACAGCGTGTTAGTGTTCAAATCCTCGGTTAGATAACACAAGATACACAAGAATATACCATGCCTTTTAAACCATAGTTGTCCTTTGTAAACAGCATGTTAGTATTCAAATGCTCGGTTAGATAAAACAAGATACACAACAATACACCATGCCTTTTAAACCAGAGTTGTCCTTTGTAAACATTGTGTTAGTATTCAAATCCACAGTTAGATAAAACAAGATACGCAACAATATACAATGCCTTTTAAACCAGGGTTGTCCTTTGTAAACATTGTGTTAGTATTCAAATCCACAGTTAGATAAAACAAGATACGCAACAATATACCATGCCTTTAAAACCAGGGTTGTCCTTTGAAAACAGTGTGCTAGTATTCAAATCCTCGGTTAGATAAAACAAGATACACAGCAATATACCATGCCTTTTAAACCATGGTTGTCCTTTGTAAACATTGTGTTAGTATTCAAATCCTCAGTTAGATAAAACAAGATACACAACAAAACACTATGCCTTTTAAAACAGGGTTGTCCTTTGTAAACAGTGTGTTAGTATTCAAATCCTCAGGTAGATAAAACAAGATACACAAGCAATATACCATGCCTTTTAAACCAGGGTTGTCCTTTGTAAACAACGTGTTAGTATTCAAATCCTCGGTTAGATAAAACAAGACACACAACAAAACACCATGCCTTTTAAAACAGAGTTGTCCTTTGTAAACAATGTGTTAGTATTCAAATCCTCAGGTAGATAAAACAAGATACACAAGCAATATACCATGCCTTTTAAACCAGGGTTGTCCTTTGTAAACAGCGTGTTAGTATTCAAATCCTCGGTTAGATAAAACAAGATACACAACAATATACCATGCCTTTTAAACCAGGGCTGTCATTTGTAAACAGCTTGTTAGTATTCCAATCCTCAGTTAGATAAAACAAGATACACAATAATATACCATGCCTTTTAAACCAGTGTTGTCCTTTGTAAACAGCGTGTTAGTATTCAAATCCTCGGTTAGATAAAACAAGATACACAACAATATACCATGCCTTTTAAACCAGGGTTGTCCTAGGTTAGATAACACAAGACACAACACAATATGCAAAACTTACGCAAACCTTCTGATAAAACATTTTGTAAACAGCATGTTTGTATTCAAATCTTCGGTTAGATAAAACAAGATACACAACAATATACCATGCCTTTTAAACCAGGGTTGTCCTTTGTAAACAGCATGTTAGTATTCAAATCCTCGGTTAGATAAAACAAGATTCACAACAATATACCCGGCCTTTCAAACCAGTGTTGTCCTTTGTAAACAGCGGTTTAAAATCAAATCCCTAGATAACCCAAGATACAATGTAACCTTTATACCAGGCGTTTTAAACCAGGGTTGTCCTTTGTAAACAGCATGTTAGTATTCAAATCCTCGGTTAGATAAAACAAGATACACAACAACATACCATGCCTTTTAAACGCGAGTAGCCCTTTGTAAACAGCTTGTTAGTATTCAAATCCTCTGTAAGATGGTATTCAATTCCTAGGTTAGATAAAACAAGACACACAACAATATACCATGCCTTTTAAACCTTCTGATAAAACATTTTGTAAACAGCGTGTTAGTATTCAAATCCTCGGTTAGATAACACAAGATACACAACAATATACCATGCATTGTACACCAGAGTTGCCCTTTGCAAACAGTGTGTTAGTATTCAGCTCCTCGGTTAGATAAAACAAGATACGCAACAATATACCATGCCTTTTAAACCATGGTTGTCCTTTGTAAACATTTAGTATTCAAATCCTCAGTTAGATAAAACAAGATACACAACAATATACCATGCCTTTAAAACCAGGGTTGTCCTTTGAAAACAGTGTGCTAGTAAAACAAGATACACAGCAATATACCATGCCTTTTAAACCATGGTTGTCCTTTGTAAACATTGTGTTAGTATTCAAATCCTCAGTTAGATAAAACAAGATACACAACAATATAACTTGTCTTTTAAACCAGGGTTGTCCTTTGTAAAGAGCGTGTTAGTATTCAAATCCTCGGTTAGATAAAACAAGATACACAGAAATATACCATGCCTTTTAAACCAGGGTTGTCCTTTGTAAACAACGTGTTAGTATTCAAATCCTCGGTTAGATAAAACAAGACACACAACAAAACACCATGCCTTTTAAAACAGGGTTGTCCTTTGTAAACAGTGTGTTAGTATTCAAATCCTCAGGTAGATAAAACAAGATACACAAGCAATATACCATGCCTTTTAAACCAGGGTTGTTCTTTGTAAGCAATGTGTTAGTATTCAAATCCTCGGTTAAATAAAACAAGACACACAATAAAATACCATGCCTTTTAAACCAGGGTTGTCCTTTTTAAACAGCATGTTAGTATTCAAATCCTCGGTTAGATAAAACAAGATACACAACAATATACCATGCCTTTTAAACCAGAGTTGTCCTTTGTAAACAGCGTGTTAGTATTCAAATCCTCGGTTAGATAAAACAAGATATGCAACAATATACCATGCCTTTCAAACCAGGGTATTCATATCCTAGGTTAGATAACACAAGACACACAACAATATACCATGCCTTTTAAACCTTCTGATAAAACATTTTGTAAACAGTGTATTAGTATTCAAATCTTCAGTTAGATAAAACAAGATACACAACAATATACCATGCCTTTTAAACCTTCTGATAAAACATTTTGTAAACAGCGTGTGAGTATTCAAATCCTCGGTTAGATAAAACAAGATACACAACAATATACCATCCCTTTTAAACCAGGGCTGTCATTTGTAAACAGCTTGTTAGTATTCCAATCCTCGGTTAGATAAAACAAGATTCACAATAATATACAATGCCTTTTAAACCAGTGTTGTCCTTTGTAAACAGCGTGTTAGTAATCAAATCCTCGGTTAGACAACCCAAGATACACAACCATATACCAGGCGTTTTAAACCAGGGTTGTCCTTTGTAAACAGCATGTTAGTATTCAAATCCTTGGTTAGATAAAACAAGATACACAACAATATACCATGCCTTTTAAACCAGGGTTGTCCATTGTAAAGAGAGTGTAAGTATTCAAATCCTCGGTTAGATAAAACAAGATACACAGCAACATACCATGCCTTTTAAACGCGAGTAGCCCTTTGTAAACAGCGTGTTAGTATTCCAATCCTCGGTTAGATAAAACAAGATTCACAACAATATACCATGCCTTTTAAACCAGTGTTGTCCTTTGTAAACAGCATGTTAGTATTCAAATCCTCGGTTAGACAACCCAAGATACACAACAATATACGAGGCGTTTTAAACCTTCTGATAAAACATTTTGTAAACAGCGTGTTAGTATTCAAATCCTCGGTTAGATAAAAAAGATACACAACAATATACCAGGCCTTTTAAAACAGGGTTATCCTTTGTAAACAGCGTGTTAGTATTCAAATCCTTGGTTAGATAAAACAAGATACACAAAAACATACCATGCCTTTTAAAACAGGGTTGTCCTTTGTAAAAAGGGTGTTAGTATTCAAATCCTTGGTTAGATAAAACAAGATACACAACAATATACCATGCCTTTTAAACCTACTGATAAAACATTTTGTAAACAGCGTGTTAGATTCAAATCCTCGGTTAGATAAAACAAGACACGCAACAATATACCATGCCTTTTAAACCAGGGTTGTCTTTCTAAACAGTGTGTTAGTATTCAAATCAACGGTTAGATAAAACAAGATACACAACAATATACCATGCATTTTAAACCAGTGTTGTCCTTTGTAAACAGCGTGTTCGTATTCAAATCCTCGGATAGATAAAACAAGATACACAGCAATATACCATGCCTTTTAAACCAGGGTTGTCCTTTGTATATAGCGTGTTAGTATTCAAATCCTCGGTTAGATAAAACGAGATACACAACAATATACCATGACTTTTAAACCAAGGTTGACCTCAGTAAACAGCATGTTAGTATTCAAATCCACAGTTAGATAATACAAGATACACAACAATATACCAAGCCTTTTAAACCAGAGTTGTCCTTTGTAAACAGCGTGTTAGTATTCAAATCCTTGGTTAGATAAAAGTTAAACAGTTAAACGGAGTGATGTCAGCATGCTTTACATATTCATGAGAGCATGCTGAATCACACCTAAGTCTAACACGGTCCGTGGAAGACAGTAGGGGACGTGCCGTAGGCCGAGCCCTGCCAGCAGACATGCCCCCAGAAGTGTAAAAGTGCCCAAAGTAAACACCCATGGCAGAGTCCACGGAAATGTGAATAAACACAACACAACACATGCCCCCACAGACTATGAACATAAAATATATAAATGAACATGTTATATATTTTTTTTAAATTGTAAAGATGTTTAACCGTGAGTGCGCTCATTTATACATGCGTGTCTGTAAGCGCAGCTACAGTTAGCAGTCAGTGGAAATCATATAAGAACTAAATATGCAAAATAAGCCAGGAAGCAATAGCGTAGTGGTAGAGATGTTGGCTGAAGAGCAGGCATTCATGGTTCGAGCCCTCACAACACCAATTTTTTTTTTTTTTTGCAAAATAAGCAGGAAACAAGTCCCTGACAAATATGTACACATAAAACCACAATTTATGTAAAATGTAATGAAATAGCCCATTTATATTGAAGAAATGTGAGGTAACAAAAGAATAAAAAATGCCAGATATGCTCATAGCTGAACTACAGTTTAACAGAGTGAGTGCATCTGACCGTAGATGAGCAGTGGTTTAACTGGTGCAAAATGAGTACCCGTAGCTGAGCAGTGGTCTAACACGCTAAATCTATGTGCCCCTAACTGAGCTGAGCATAATATACGTGCCGATAGCCAAATGA